>NW_027137844.1:228278-531937 GCF_000149305.1 Rhizopus delemar RA 99-880
GGCAAGGGCTATGATAGCATCATCTGAAAGCTTATCCAATTCACGTCCAAGAATAGCACGGTTCTAAAAGGGAAGCAAGCATTACTATGGCATCGCTTTTTTTTTTTTAATTACCATTCTAGGTATATGGTTTTTGATGATGCCAAGTTGGGATGCAATAGCAGTAGCGGTCTCAATATGATCACCTGTGATCATTACAACATGAATACCGGCTTGTTGACAAGTATCCACAGCTTCTTTGACACCTTGTTTAGGAGGATCGATTAGACCGACAAGACCGATAAAGACAAGATCGGATTCCGTCAGGTTTCCATCTTCTTCATCCCTCAAACTTTCATAAGGTATCGTCTTATAGGCTAAACCAAGGACGCGCAGGCCTTGTGATGCCATCCGAACATTTTCATCTTGAACCTGAGAAGCAAATTCGTCTGTCATCAAGAGGTCCTTGGGACCCTGCTCTGTTGTGGACATGTAATAATTGCATTTCTGGAGCAATTCTTCTGGAGCACCCTTACAGACCACCATGGCTTGGTTATCATTTGCTCTTGTATAGACAGCACTCATCAACTTGCGTTCACTATCAAATGCACGTTCAAAAACCTTTTTGAATCCCAACTGGTCTATCCAGTAAGCACGATCCAATTTGGCCTTTAAGGTAGCGACGGTCAGCGCGATCTCTGTTGGATCACCTACTGCTTTCATCTCACCCTCTTCATCTCGAATAGAGGAATTATTACAGAGAGCAGATACCATCAGAGCATAATACATTTGACGAGCGTAATCTTCGGGTTGCGTGGTGTCGATCGCTTTAGGCTTCATTGCAGCATAGTCCTTGATGATCGTCGAGACATCGGGTTGGTTCGGGCTGGGTGAAACGGTATGCTTGACATGGATCATACGTCGGCGCAGTTCATAGGGTTCAAGAATGATTTGACCTTGGTTGGGGTCCATTGAGGTAGATTCAGTGAATTTATAGAGTGAATGGTCTGATGTCCATAATTCCGCTGTACCCATCTTACCCTCCGTTAAGGTACCAGTCTGTGAAGATAGGCCAATAAGAAAAGGCAAAATTGCATAATATAAATAGTATATACCTTATCAGAACATATGACGGTTACACTTCCTAATGATTCCACGGCTGGAAGTGTTCTTACAACACATTGACTGCATACAGAAAAGGATTTATTTAATACTTCTTTGTTTATAGTTTAGTAACACTCACTTTGCAGCCATACGCCGAACGCCTAAAGCCATGGTTACAGTTGTTACAGCCACTAAACCTTCAGGTATCACAGAAACAGCTAGACTAGAAAATATGGAAATATGAGCAAAAAAAAAGATAAAAATAAGAAAAATAAACCTTAAGCCAATGTTGATCATGTCCTTTACATTCTTTTTCCATGCAATACCAATAACAACCACAAGTGCACATAGGAAAATAGCCAATGCTACTAAATAATGACCAAGCTTTGTCAATTTCTTTTGAATGGGAGTCTTTACTTTCTTATTGGCATCTTTTTGAATAGCTGTACTGATTTTACCAATCTAATGATGATCATATCAGTATATGCATTAAATGAGATCGAAAGATCTTACTTCAGTCTTAACACCCGTTCTAACTACGATACCCTTTGCTCTACCACGAGCTACGGTTGTAGACATGAACGCATTACCTTTACAATCAGCCAAAGGAATTTTACGAGTCTAGAAAAGGAGAAGGATTAGATAAAGTATGAATGAGGATTGATGTACCTTTGATTTGATAGCCTCTATATTCTTTTGAACAGGAACACTCTCACCAGTCAGGATACCTTCGACCACACCTAATTGAGATACTTCGATCAGACGAATATCAGCAGGAACAGCATCTCCTTCATCAAGTACGACCAGATCACCAGGAACAAGTTCTTCTGATTCCACATACTTTTCCTGTCCATCACGTATCACTTTTGCCTAGATAATGATCAATATAAATTAAGGAAAGAGTGATCTTACCTGTGGAACAGATAGGTTCATGAGAGCATTCAATGTTTGACTCGCTTTCCATTCTTGACTGAAACCGATGATAGTATTCAGAACGACGACGACCAACAAGACAATCATACTATCAAAATCTTTTTCGGCTGCCTCAACAATAGCAGCAGCAATCAAAATGAGGACCATGAAGTCAGTGAGTTGATCCCAAAGCATCTTGAATGGATTTGGACGTGATGGTTTTGGTAGTTGGTTTGAACCATATTGCTCCCTTAGGGCAGGAATAAATGATTCCGGTAGACCTTTTTCTTTATCCGTTTTAGAAAACATGGCCAATAGTTTATCAACCGATCGATCAAAATAAAGTGCTTGTGGTGGTGGTAACAGGTTGGATACCTGAGCTGCTCTCGGCATCTTTTCTTTACTCTTTTCAATTTCAGTGGCTAAAGATGATTGTAGTAGCCTTTCCAGATCGCCTTGTTCATTTTCTTTGATCAACTCTTTCCAATCTCCAAACTGATGAGGAAAATGACGGGTGAGTAAGAAGATGATGGCGATCGCCCCTCTTTTTTGCTCTTCAGTTGAATTAGGTTGACAACGATAATGAATCTTTAGTTGACGACGCAAATCGGAAATATCCATGTCACTGATAATCATTCTGAATTCTTGAACTTTAAAATCATTAGTTACATTTACATGCATTTCTGCCTTGTTTACCTTCTTCAAGAAAATCACCAAATAAAAAGAATGCGACATCTGCCGAACGTGTCGTCTTTTTCCTCAAGAGATGTCCTTCGGTATGACCCATAATTAAGAATAATCCTTCAGATAACCTTTTCATTAGGTTTAAATCAAGATGTGGTTGATGTCCACCTTTTATTCTATGATCCATCACATATCGAAGACCTTCAAATACTTCTTCTAATGAAATTGATTTATTTTCTTTTACGTTGAATAAATCATTTACTATAAAGAACATGAGCTTTACTGTCTATTCATTCATCATTTACCATAAACTTCAATCTGTTGCTCCACAGAGAGTTTTCCATCATTTATAGAAAATATATCAATCACAGCATGTTGACTATTCTCCACCACTATTTTATGCTCCATCAAATAAATATTCCGAAATCAAAAGAAGTAAATAAAAGGATTTAAAATAAATTTGATTTTATACAAACTTATCACATTACTTTACTATGCATGAAAATCAAGCAGGATGAAAAGGGGGGACACTCTGGAGTTTAAAATATAAAAGGGAGCCAATGAGAGGATGAACTGAATGAATCGTAGCAAACGTCATGAAAGATCTGCTGGATGATAAAAGGCTTACTTATGATCATTACCATAGGCTACATTATCACACAACTAATTTTATTTACCGAGTAAGGATGATAGATACAGTAGGATACATTCGGGATATTTCTTTTTTAAGCAAATATCAATCACAAACAACCTAATTTGAAAGAGTTGAAAGTATTCAACATCAGAAAACACATTAGACTGTTCTATACTTTTCTCCATGCTCTCTCTCTCTCATTTTAAATGATGTGCTGGTTTCAATCATTATACGATAAATAAAACTTGTTGTAAATAAAACCTATAAATGCAGTTGAATTAACTTATAAACTATAAATATACAATCAATCAGCCCTTGTCAAAGATGAAGAATACAAAAGAACAGTAAACTCTCTTTCTTATCATAAGCGTATAAAGTAAATGAGTTCAACATTTAAAGCAAAGTCTCGATTGTTTGACAAGTAAACAAGCTCAAATTTTATAACCTAATGATGATGTGGTCAAAGCAAACAGTGACTAAAAAAAGAAATAGACAAAAGGGAAAACATCAAATGACTGTAAGCTGAGGAGCAATATTACTGCTCTATTGTCACAAACAACTTGAATTTTACATGATGGCTACATTCTATCAAAAAGACAAAAGACCGGGCATGCTTCAAAAGGTTACAAAATGACTGTATACTTTGTATCATTCCTTAAACATTGAATCAAAAGCTTTAAATAGCAAAGTTATTTCTGCAGTGTGATATGACGTAGATTTCAACTACCTGTTCGTACAATCACTGAAAAGTGGGGTGCGATGAGAAGATGATGTAAAACAGTCCGTGAGGATGAATGTCAAGTCGTTTGTTCACTATTTCTGTTATGCTCCCTGATAGGAATAGAGTAGTTAATGCGTATGCTGGTTGATAACATTAAAGCAAGGAACAAAAAAAAAAAAAAAAAAAAAAGGATCCCGATCCAATTCCCAAAAGATCCTTCATCAAGGAAAAGAATCCAGTCATAAAGTGAACAAACTTCAAAAGAGTGTAACGAGAATTGTCATTCTGATTAGTCTTTACTGATGGCTGCCGTTGTACAAGGAACATGAGTTTCAGAACATTATTGGTCTGCAAAGTTCTTTTCGTAATCTCGCCCTCTTGAAATCAATCAATAATGCTTTATTATCTCTCTTTATTCATTATTAACCCAAATAAGGCTTAGAGTTGAATACAAAGAATTCACAGCAAAAAAAAAAAAGAAAAGTTTCATGTGCTTATTTAATATGTATTTTATGAAACAAGCATTTTTTTTTTCTATAGAAAATAAAAGTTATATACAAAACAAGGATGATAATAATAATGGTATTTAGCAGTGTCGACAGTGAACGTTGGTTGGTAAATTTGAAGTGATGGAAGATATTGATCTTGGTTGATTATTTAATAATCTTAAATGTTCGAGTGGTTTATTGTTTTGCTTTTTCTTTAGTTGTTCTCTTGTCATGATCATTGCTCGAATACCTTCAACAGTATGAGTGATAAGTTTTATATTATTTTTACAAACATTACCTTCATACGTAACAAGGGGAAAAGCAACACTATTTTTCAACATGTTAATTATAATGATAACAATAAGAAAGAAAGTACCTGATAAAAGTAAATGCTGCCGTACCAAACACTGCGCCTACACATAATCCAACTGTATTTAATTTTGCAGACATTATCATTGTTTTATGATGAAAACAAGAAAAAAAAATAAAACTAATTTTTAAAACTCACTTTTTATATGAATTTGTTTTAGGTTTTATTGTTTTATAAACACTGTTTCATTATCTTATGTAAAGAAGCCCAAAACTATTTATTTATTTTATTTTCAATAAGGTTGTTGTCTTATGTACGGAGGATAATTCTGATGACTGTATGGATAATAAGTACCATTTGTGATGGGCTGTTGTTGTACATTATTAGGATTGCTATTATTTGTATTGACTTGATCTTTATTGTACATCATCTCACTGTGAATTGTGGTTGGCACAGAATGATGTTGATGGTGATGATGATGATGTTGCTGTTGTTGCTGTTGTTGTTGCTGCTGTTGTTGTGGAGGAGGAGGATTGTTATACTTTTGATCATAATGAATCATCCCTTGATATTCTTCATAAGGTGGATATTCATATCCTTTCCCTCCGTACATTGGATACTTGTAGTAGTTATTATTCTGATAACTGGGATGATGAGGATAATAGTAAGGATAATAATAAGGTTGTCCACTACTTCCGTACTGTTGTTGTGGTGGAGGTGGAGGTGTGTTGTTATCTATTATCACTTGTTGTTGTTGCTGAGGTAAAGGAAGGGGAGGAGGGTGGTGAGGGTGATGAGGTGGCATTGTACTATACTTTTCTCTATACAAGTGAGTAGATCCAACAGAAGGTGATTGTGTGTATGGGTCATAATATCCCTAAATGATGTTAGTAAAGAGCTGTTTATATAAGCATCAATCATTGTTTACCATTCTTTGTGTATCATTATTAGAATAAATTGTATTATATTCTCCTCCTGTATATCCAGCTGCTGTATGTGGTACATAATACGGGTTTATATATGAATCAGGCACAGGTTGCTGCTGTGTTTGCTGCATTGGATGATTGAGACCAACAAGACCACCAACGGGTAACTGCGTTTGCTGTATTGGATGAGGTTGAATTATAGTAGGTTGTGTGCCATTCATTGTTCGAACTTCTTGCTGAACGATAGGCTGAGACGAAACTTCGGGTTCTTTTACAACTTGTGTCACCTCATCAGCCTTCTTTTCCTCTTCTTTCATCTCTTCCTTCACCTCTTCCTTTACTTCACTTGCTTCTTCACCATTTGAAATAGTCAAACTTCCAAATCGAACATGGACAGATGTTGTGGGTGCAGACTGGTTGGTTGGTAAAACAACAGCTTCTGTTTGATTTAATCTTCGAACTGTTCGATGTACTTGCATCACTTTCTCATCCTTAACAACTGTCATCTCTTCTTTTATTTCTTCCTTTCTCTTTTCTTCTACTACTTCTTCTTTTGGTTCCTCTTGCTTTAATTCTTTATCCATGTTTTTTTCCTGATCTTTATTTAGTTCTTCCTTTTTATCTTCTTTAATTTCTTCCTTTGGTTCTTCCTTTATCTTCTCCTTTGATTCCTCCTTTACTTCTTCTTTATTTGTCTCTTCCTCTGTCTTTGATTCTATCTTCTTCACTGGTTCTTCTTCAAGTTTTGTCTCTTCTTCCTTTACTTCTTCTTCCTTTACTTCTTTAGCTTCTTTTTCTACTTCAACCTTTTTTACTTCTTCAATTGCAGGAGAAGTAGGTCCTTTAAGAATGCTTGCCCAAGATGGTTTTTCTGGCTCTTGCTTTTCTTCTACTTTTACCGATTTTTTCTTTTCTTGTTGTTGCTTATTTTGTTTGACTAACAGCAAAAAGAAAAAAAAAATAAGCACCACAGTATACAATACACACAAAAAACTTACATGATTTTCCTTTGAGTTTTTGGCTGCGTACATCTATCATAAAAAAAACATGAATGTTTATTCCTAGTTTGGTACTTTTTTTCTTTTCACCTTTGTTTGGTTTCTTTTGTACAGGCTTTGTCTTTTTCGTCTTTACTTGACCCCATTGACTAGCATGGCCTTCCGAAATGCGGTTAATGGCTAGATCAAAATCACCTTGACACTCATCCATCACAAAAAGTAAATCTTCTTGACTCCAATTTGGAAATAATTCAACAAGTGAAGATAGATATTGTTTATAACGTAACTTTAAGGTTTTGAAATCATTTTGACTTTTGGGTTGATTACGCTTTGATGGCATGGTTTTCTCTCTCTCTTTCTTTTTTTATATAATGTGTGTGTATGAATATATGTATAGCTAAATGTACATATATTATATATAAAAGGGAAACCAGTTGTTTTTTCTCTTTTTTATATATATTCTGTGTATGTTTAAATGTGTTATAGAATTGTATTAAAAAAAAAAAAAAAAAAAAAAAAAAACTCGTCTGTGCCAAAAAAAAAAAGCGCGAATGAAGAAAACCGGAGATTCAATTTGTCTAACATTACTTGTTATTGCCTTGCAGTGATTTCTTAGCGAGTTCTGCAACTGGTTTTTTCGAAATAGTTTGCTCATTTAAAATAAATTTTCATTCGGTTTACCAAAACTGGCTTACTCACTTTCTGCAATGTCTCCTTTACTAATTATCAGTTTTGTAAATTTAATTATCGATCCTATATTATTTTGTTGACGGTTTTTTTTGGGGACATTCGTTTATGTACAATATCAATGGACGTTTTTCTCAAAAAAAAATCAAATCTTTTTATTTATATAATACAAGTACATTAAATTGATTGTTTGTTCAAGCACTTTTCAAAAGCGTTCATTGAGTACTAGATAATTTTTCCAAAGTGAAGAGTGGGAATACTGCTGTAAGCTTCTGCTGTTCTTGTAGGAAAATCATCGTTGTACTCAAATTGACTGCATCTTACTTTATTCTTGACAATAATCCAAATCTAGTTTGATGGGAATAAGCTTTAGTGAGTATGGAGGGAGGTAGGCGCGCCGATAGCCTCTGTTTGTAATTATTACTTGAGTTTTCTCAACAGTATGAATAGGTGTGATATCCATGATCAAGACTTATCCATATAGTCCAATACATTGGATACGAGTCTAATTTAATGGTCAGTTACAGCTCCTTTACTTGTTTATAGCAGATTCTCTATCTCTGCTATCTAGCTAAATAGTACTATGATATGTAAGAAAATAAAGTTATCTACATCCTTTTATACAATTGACAACTAAAAACCTAGAACTCAGCAGGTTAAATTATTACAATGGCTGCAGTAATGACCGTATAACACTCTGCATTATATAGGTTATATAGCATGTGGATTTTTAGTAACCTCATTCGAAGTTGAGCTATTTAATAAGGAAGTACGGCAAGTATGATCTATTTAAATATTGTCTTCATGCGTCCTGAAGAAATGAGAGAAAATAGGTTGTATTTTATTTGTTGTAGGCATTAATATAAGCTTTTGAAATATCCATTTTAATGAACTAGTAAGCTTATTGTATGTTCGAATTTTATGAAAGGTATGTATTCGTATATCAGTTTTTATGATCTTCTTATTCCATCTCTTCTAACGATTATTAACAATTCAAATTAATAGAGTCATTAACTTGACCTACTGATGATGTATATAACTAAAGTTAGAGAGGTTCAGATATTTTTTTTTCCCATTTAACCTATAATGATGCGGCTTTCCTCATCTTTGTACGTTTATATACTTTCTTCTCTGTGGGGCTTTTTATGAAAAATAGTGTTACTCTAAATTGAAGATAGTAGTACTCTACCTGTTCTTTGAAACTTTCATGAATCATTTGTTCACTGAGATATGTGATATATTACATAGGCTCATTATCACTGTGAAAAGACTTTTTTCTTGTCAAAATCTTTATTTTGGAAAGTGTTCGTTAACTGAATTTTAAAATGATGAATAAGAAAGAAGGAAACACGATTGATCATCCAGAGGTTTTCAAATGGTTTCATATGACTTTATATGATCTACTAACTCACCGTGTTACATTTGTCCAAAATCTTTCTTGCAATTCGTCTCTAATTCTTTCAAGGCTCATTGACTCTTTTTGTTCATGAGAGGTTTCGGTTTTCTTTGTTTATCGCCTCCTTGCTTACTCTCGACAACTTCTTTAGTAACTTATTTTTCTTTTATTATCCATTCAAAGAAGAAAAAAAAAGATTCTCAATAGACTTAAAATAAAAGAATTTTATTTAACATAATGGCAAATATATATATTTATACACATACACAAAAAACCTATATTTCAAAATCAATTGAAATGATCCATTGACAAATAAACAACCACATATGTCATCAATCCAAATCCTGCCAGCAAGCTTCTCCTTGTCCATAATCGGGTATCTATTGTTGTCATGGGTGGCTGTTGTCTAATGAAAGGTTGTCTTGGTATCGTTTTATGTGTGAGTACTTCATAAGCGTATTTAATATCTGTAAAATGCTTTGTTGCATCTTTTATTTTCGATACATCCGGATGGTACACTTTACACAGCTCAATGTATCTTCTTTTAATTTGTTTTTGTGTAGAGTACCTCTCAACCCCTAAAATCTCGTATGGTGATTTACCATTCAATCCCATGGGTTCAAAAAGCGTAAAGGTGAAAAAAAAAAAAAAAAAAAAAAAAAAAAAAGCGGAAAAAAAAAAGAACCTTTTAAATGTCACAAGGGTCATTATTTTGTACATTTTTCATCCCAAGTGGATCATTTGTATTGTCATATAAAAAGAATCGTTTTTTTATGATCAATAATATTTAAAGGGCTTCTTTGATTTATTCTGAAAATCATTGTTTCGTCATTTTCTTTTCTTTGTACAAAAAGGTTAATTTTTTAAAGCACAAAAAAAATACTGCGGTTTACCTTTGAGTACAGAAAGACCGGATGTCGAAAAAAAAATATTTAACCTTTTTTATGCAAACTATTACATATTCAAACACTTCAAATTCTACTTTTTCTTCTTTTTGTATTCAATTTTTAATATAAAATGGAATTAAAGGGATCTTGTCACTGTGAGAAAGTTACTTTTAAAGTAGTTTCAAATACTCCAGCCCCAGTAAGTAAAACTTTTATTTATTTACGTGTATCATTTACCATTTCAGTAGTTTATGCATTGCTACTGGTAACGCGTATTTTTATTATATTATTATAATGTTTAACCAATAACCTTATAAAGTTCTATCTGTCGAAAATGTCAAGGTGGAAGCGGTGCTGCCATTAACATTATGGGACTAGTAATTAAAATGATTATAAACACCTTTCTTTAATAACCCTTTGATATTTATTTAGTCTAAAACACTAGAAATTACAAGTGGAAAAGAGCACTTGAAGTATGTTTAAGAAAAAAAAAAAGACTTAAATAATGCCAACTAATCAATTACATAGAGGGTATCAAGCCTTAATGGATAAGGAAAAAAAGAAATTAGCGTAAGTTATGGTTGATGTTTGATAAAACAATGTTTAAAGTGTTTTGGTTTAGAGGAAACATTCGATACTTTTGCAATGAATGCGGTTCTCATCTTTATGCTTATGATGAGCAATACAAGGACTACGTGTATCCCTATGCTAGTGCTATAGATACAAACTTACCCGAATTAAAAGCAAGCGATCGTCATCATATCATGCTTTCCTCAAAGGCCAACTGGGTTCCATCTCCTCCTTTGGAATCCAAAACTTTTGATGAGTATCCTGATTGCTCATTGGAAGACTGGCATAAAAAGAATAACAAGTATGTTGAATAAATAAAATGCAAAGTTGAAAAATATATTTGAATGATGTATAAATATACAAGATATTATATAAAAAAGATATACATAAGATATTAAATAATAGGTTATTCTGTCCAGCAATGATTTTCTTTTTCTGTATTTATCCATTGTCCTTGATTATTAAATAATTTGTTATTATTTTCTATTGCTTGAGTTGATGATTTTTGTATGTTTCCTATCAAATGTTAATCTACTTTTTTATTATTATTCATCAGACTAATTTTTACCTGGAAATCCTGTAGCCCAAACAACAGCAGCCATAGCATCTACAGAAGATTGTCTGCTGGTTTGTCTCTTTGGATAGTGACTACTTGTACTCGTTGGACTTGTGGTACTGCTACTATCCGAAAAGCTTGGTTGTCTCTGATGTGTCACTGTCTTTTTATATTCTTCCTCTTGAAGCAAGATTTGGGGTTCACCAGACGTGGTAGGATAATGAAGGGTCTGAACCTCAGATTCAATGAAAAATTTGGACCAAGGCCGTTGCGTCTGATTCCAACCCATCTTGGGCACAGGGTTAGACGGTTGAGGTAAAGGTAGCTTGGTCACATCCTCTCTCTTGTCTTCAAAATAAGGCGGGCCATCCATCAATAAATAACCATACATCAAAGCTTCTTCTTCTTCTTGCTGCTGTCGATCGAGATAGTCTTCCAATGGTTTTACACGTTTAGGGACATAACTTGAGCGATCAGAAAAAGGAGGTTCACAGTAATCAAAGAGATAATTTATATTTCGTTTTTGCCCACTGCTGTTCATGGGGATACCAGAGAGGTATTTGAGGGTATAGTCTTGGCGAACTATGTCATCCAAGATAGCCTTCAAAGTCTCATCCCATGCAAATGTAGTCAAAAGTTGAACCAAAGGCGTGTACAGTGGACTCGTAGTTGATTTACAAAAGTTGGATGCAAAAAGGATCGACTGTATGACAGATTGAGGTATGAGTCGGGTGGTTGTTGTGAGGATATGATGAGCAAGGGTGATGATCTCTAGACATTTTTCTGTACATAGATCCTCTGCTGAGTTGTATATTTGAACCGTGAGCATATGGTGATACAAGGTAATAATCTTTTGTGGTGTTTCAAGAACTTGAGCGTGTTTTTTGGGTAGTTTTATTTTGGAGAGTGTATCCAATGAATCCTGTACACAGAAAGATTAAGCCTATCATTTGAATGTACGCACTTCATGCACTTACCCTAATTATTTTCATTTCTATCGGTTTTCTTTCTAAAACTATACATTTTAAGAATTTGGTATAGGCTTCTGTGACGTCAAATGCCCATTTTTGTTTTTCACAGGTAAAAGCAAATTTGGAAGAAGATGAAACATCCAATTCGGCTAAATAGGGTTTATTCAAGTAGACTGTTAACCAGACATACCAAGCCTCCAAATTCTTCAAGAGAGGCATACTAATCGTACGAGTACTAACCAAGTCCAGAGCGATACGTAGAGTCATAAAAGCCTGTGTTTCACTCTTGGCCATACACTGATAGTGAACAAGCAAGAGGGCAGTCTCCACCAGGAATTGTTCTTCTTCCACTTCTTGATGAGGAAAACAAAGTTCAAGGAATCTTAAATGAACTTCCCGATAGAGCAGCTCAGCCTCCTTTTGCCTTGAGGTTTGAAACATGGTGATAGCCATAAAGGCACCCGCGACCAAGACTGAACCATCCTGCAACCAAGGCGCATAAAGTAAATGCTGACTCATGATCCAATTAATCAGTTTCTTGGTGGCTGGATCATAGCGCAAGATACGATCGATGGAAGGTATCGCTTCATGGTCGATAGGCAGCTGAAATGCGTTGAGAAACAAGACTGGACAGGCCGTCTTGTGATATTGAGTCTTGTAGTTGTTATTTAATAAGCATTGTGCTTTGTCAGGTAAAAAATATATTTTAGGAGTGGGTTTTGAACGTGGTCGGCTTGGTTTGTCGCTATAAATACAAGAAGTCTTGTTGGATTCACATCTTTGACACGGAGTTTCTATATAAAATCAAATATCAACAAGAAAGGATTTGTTTAATATTGTATTATTTTACTGCCATCACAACGCATCTTTTTAGCTCTACAGGGCTCACATGCTTTACTCACTTTATGGCGTTTAAGTGGAAAGTCCTTGGTTGAACACGAATGCCATCTGAATGTGCTTGTCATGATTTATAAAATAAAAAAAAATGTTAAAAAAAAGGGGGAGCACACACAAACACACGTAACAGAAAAAGAAAAGTAAAAGAAAAGAGAGAGAAAGAGAAACAAACAAAAAAAAGAGAAAGAAAAAGTAGTTTTTTCTTTTTTTCTTTTTGTTTATTGTACAAAAAAGTTATTTCTTTTCCTTCTCTCTAAGATCATCACACTTTTTTTTTTCTTTCATGTTCTTTCTCACATTATTTTTATGTTACAGTTGAGTTAATTTAAATAAAATACGCTTTGACCCTCTCTTCTTTCTTTATAAAATATGTGTTTTTCTCACTTTCGGCTCTTTCGGAAACAATGTCTTTTTTGTGTATGACAAGTTGATTTGTGGAAAAAAAAAGATTTATTGCAAAACTACATATTTGAAACACCATTCTTTATTTTATTTTATTTTTATAGAAAGTCAATAATAAAGTAACAATTGCTGTTACCATCGCTATTATTAAATAAAAGAAAGAAGAAAACAATTTTCTCCATCACTTTCACTCACTTGTTCCCAATTTCTTGCTCTCCGAACCGATGTTGTATCATAACTGTGTCACACAACAGGGATTTTTATTACTATCAAACTACCTTCAAAGTATTATTTGAGTTCTTAATCACACGTAAGCCAAATCTTTTCCCTCTATTAAAATAACGTTGCCAAACACAAGCTATTACCCAAAGACCAAAGATACCACCCAACATACCATAAACTTTGTAATCAATTATATATTTTATCTTTTCGGGTGATCTCATTTGCAATAACTTGATAATTGAATTAGAAAACCCAGTTTCAATAAAGAGATCCAGACCCAAGATAAATAAATAAGAGCCCAAAAATGACATACAAATAATTACCGCAGCAAATTCAATCACCATGGCTGTCACAGTAAATACAAGGGCGATTGATAAACTAGTCAATTGTCTTATCAATGCATGCTGAATCACAAAGTCTTCTTTCCAACTCCAGATATACAAAGAAAACAGATATCCTGCTACTCCTACTCTAAAATGATGAGCTATGTCTACATTGCTGTGATTGCTTATTCAGTATTACCGCAGAGTAAATAAAGAGCCACTCTCCAAAAATATAAAGTAACAATAGCAAACACTAATCCTGCTCCAACACAGGAGCAAAGATAAACTGTGGATGACAGCGGATAGCCCTTTGGGGGTTCTACTGTTTTTAAACAAACCCAGGTGATACCCGCTATGACAAAAAAAAGGAGTAAATAAACGCGTGTGTATACTTTGTTTTTCAATGACACTTTACAGCCCAAGAGCAAGCCAACCATTGCCATAGTAACAATAAATAAAGGAAATCCAACGCTCATGAAATAAGCACCAATCAAGATCAGCAGGCAGGCTGCGATAATGACCTGTATTGGGTATCGAAGAGGAGGGTCCGTACAGTGTAACACTTCTTTGTGACCTTTATCCCACAACATTTTACCAAAGTGATGCTGATAACATGGTTTATATGCAGATACAAATGGATATGTAAGCAGTATAAGCGTAATAAATAAAGAAGACATAAAAGAAAGATTGTCTTGCATTCTTTTTTATGTCTTTATATAATAATACAAGAGAATTCATTGTTTGATTTCAATAACCGATAGCAAGACTGTATTTTTTTTTTTTTACTTTTTTTTTACTTTTTTTATTATTACTATTATAATGCCAACAACAAAGGAATCTATACAAATTGAATTAGCAACACATAAACCAACAGAAGAGGAAAGACAAGTGTTGAGATCTGCTTTATTCAGAGTTATTACGCCAAGTAAATTTAGCAATATGATACGTTATTTATTATTCTTATATGCTATTATGACTAGTGGCACTGGGTGCAGTTTCTTTGGGTTTATCTGCTTCTTTAATTGGTAATGATAACAATAAACAAATAATAATAATAAACTTCTATTTATAGGCAAATCAAGGCAGTGGAAAAGAACTTATTTGACTACATTTTGTAAAAAGAAAAAGAAAAAAACACGAAAAAATATACTAATTTCAATTAGTGGGAGTCAATATAGGTATTTTATTTGGTGGGTTACTTGGAACGAATAGAGGAATGAATAAATTGAGAGAAGGATTGCCTGAAGATTCAAAAATATTATCTATTATTCATGAGCTTGATGAATTAAAGAAAAATAATAATTAAAATTGTTTTTTATTATACAAGGCATGTCCCTTTTCATATATATTACAAGCTTTTTTTTTTTTATTCCATAAAGAATCCATTTCGAGCCAACACATTCTCTAAATGCTTGGGCACTTCCTTTGATAGCTCCTCTTCTTTCTTTTTATCCATTTTTTTAGTAGCCAAACCACCTTTACTCTTGATGTATTCTGCCAATTTCTTTTGTCCCATTGGATTTAGCAAGGTCGTAAGGCGTTGTTGACTTTTTGGTGATGTACAAATTAGGATCCCCTCCGTATCTTTCCATCAACAATGAAACCACATTAACATGACCATAACGAATGGCCCAGTGTATCGGTGTCTCACCTCGATCATCCACTGTATTTGCTGATATACCACAAACACAAATAATAAAAGCAACTAGTTCAGTATGGCCAGAAGCAGAGGCATAATGTAACGTATTGGCTCCTAATACCTGTTTAGTTATTTGCTACTCCTTATTTACAATCAGTTTTTCTTACCTCGATGATCCGTTTCAAGGTTCAATACACCTTGAGTGATGTGAATGATGTATTCGACTACCGAAATGTGGCCATTTTCTGCAGCTACATGTAATGCTGTCTTTTTACCTTCACCTCGAGCAGACATCAGATCACCACCGGCTTCAACCAACTTTTGAAGACCAGGTAACCAACCGATCTTGGCTGCTAAATAACAAGGAGATACCTAATACAGGTTTAGTTGGATACAATTCAATTTCCCTTATTATCACTTACTCGATCTTCGTTTACTTGACTCAATGTCGTCACATTTGGATTGGCTCCTTGTTGCAGGAGTAAGTCGAGTGAAACAGGAGCCTTGGTAACAATAAGAGCATGAATCATACCGTAACCGTATTTCACATGATGAAAAGAAGGTGATTGTTTAGCTGTATTAGGTGATCCACCTCGACGTAAAAAATTGCTATGGATACATCTCAGTTTATTTTGTGATGACAACCATCATTTTATACCTAATAATCTTTTCCACTGTCACATCACTTCCCTGACTTTTAGCGATTGTATCCCAAAGAGCATCTGACCCACCAAAGCAAAGGGGATCCGTCTTTCGTTGCTGAATCATGTTGTTTGAAAATCGCATTGTTGTCGGAGAAAAAAGTACGGAGGAGTTTGAACTGGGTGGTGGTGAAGAATAAGAACTAGCCATAGAAGGATTCCTGGACACTTTAGAAGAACGATGTGAATAAATACTCGTGGCCTCTGTTTGATTTGAGTATCCACTATAAACACTTCCTTGACAATCTGTTAATTGATCGTATTTCTTTTTAAAAAACTGCATCTCTCGTACTGCTTTTTCATATCGCTTTTGACTTTCATCAATAATTTTCTTTAGTTCTTCATTTTCTTGACAAATAGCTTCATGTCTTTGTTCAAACATAGCAACTAGTCGTTGATGGCTGATTAAAATACGTTGGTAGGCTTGATACATCATTGTCTGCAGTGACTCATCATTGACTTGTTGTATTAATGAATCTAAACGATCTTGTGTTGAAGTTGAAGAAAAATCACGGCTTAAACGATCCATTACAGTTGAATACATGATGAATAAAACGAAGGAAAAATAATATTTACAAGCAAAAAGGTTGAAAAGAAAATATATAAAAAAAAAAAAGAAAAAGAACGTGTACAAATTTTCAAGAAGAAAAAAAAAAAAAGGAAGAGGAGGCAAAATATAGAATATGGTTCGTGATTTTACCTCAAAAGGAAATCAGTGTCCCTTCTCTCCCAAAACAGGAGCAAACATAGTATTTTATGTGTCATTAAAATAGGAGGCGAACTTTCTTTTTTATTATTCGAAAAAGGTGTATGCAGTGGCAATCATTGGTCTAGTTTAATTAAAAAATGTATCATTTTTATATTCTCTTGCATTTGAGCTAAAAAAGTTTAAATTGATTTGTGAAACAATAATGTGATAATGCATAGATCCATTCATCTCAGTTGCTTTGGTTACTGTTGTTATAGCAATCGATTGAAACTCAGTGGACCAACAGGAACAGGCAACGAAAAGGGGAAGAATTGTAGAGTGTATAATGATAATACACACTCAGCAAAATAAAAATCAGTTATTTTTGACTGCAGTATGACACAGCATAAGATTTTTTGAGAGAATAATGTCATTAGCGGAGATAGGATGATCAACATAAAAGTCCAAAAAGTCTCCAAAAGGTAATTTTTATCTCTTTTATTCTATACAACTTTGGGGGATCTTTCTTCTATGTCTGGGAATTATCTGATATGTTATCATCCTTTTTATATAATTGTTCTTGTTGTTGTTTTCTTGTTAATTTTGCATAATCTGAATGAAAAGTGAGAAGAGAGTGAGGAATTGAAGGATGACTTACGTAATCCACAAGCATTACATAATGTACGTGCACCATCTGGACCTCTTCTCCACTCTGGTGTCTCTGATATATTACATGAATGACATCTACCTTGAAATGGAGGTCGTTTCTAAAATAAGGGGATGAATAAGATGAATAGAGAGCGAAATCTACTCACAGTCCTTTTACGTTGTCTTGTACTATTTTCTATTAAGCATTCTTCTGTTTGTTCAATAGCCATTTGATGTTTTCTTAGTCTTAATAATGCATTTAATATTTCATTCGCTCTATTCACCATATCATCTAACCAAATTCGACTAGATATCATACTTTGTTGTTGTAATTGATCTTTGGCTTGTAACATGTTATTAGAAATCATATTACATTGATGAATTACTTGCTGTATATCTTGATCTAATTTATTATCACTTTCATCCATCATAAATGAATTCCAATATTCCAATCTTGGTGTTGGTAAAGATGTTGAAATAAAAGGAGATCGATCCATAGTTGAAATAGGTGGTAACTTGAATTCATCATTCATTTTATGTTTTCTCTAATATAATTTAAAAGAAGAGAGAGAGAGAAAAAAGAATAAAAAGTGGTATACAACTTATCTGTTGATAATGATTGTATCACGTGAAGATAAATAAAGCCAGTGAGATTTTTGTGTGGGGAAAACAGATGGTTTGATAAGATGTCAGATTTGATTCGCTATAAATGATGACAAACAGTCAATCTACCTTTTTGTTATCATTTCAATCTACTTCACTCTCACTCTCTCTTTTTTTTTCCCATGCTCTACTTAAACATTCACTGTCCCTGAAACATAAATTCATGCACCCTTTATTTGATATTTCTCTTTGGCGGGATTTGATTATAGAAGAGAAAGTAAGATATTTGTTGAAAATATTCCTATTCATAATAAAATTAGACAATTAAAAAGAGAGAGAGAGAGGGAGAGAATGAAGTTTATTTATGAATGACATGAATACAAAAAAAAATCTTATTGTAGCACTTTTTTTTAAATGAGGCACTCTGCATCATTACAATTTTGGAAAAAAAAAAAAGATGTGTCTCGCTCTGAGATTGTATCTATTTAGCTCACATTCATCAGAGTGTTCTAAACTACACTCTGGAAATTACAAAAGGAGAAAAACATGAAAATGAATACTAATTAAAAGAGAAAGTTTTTCTCTAGTCAGTACAAAGGTTACACATTCAAAATATAACAAAGCTCATTTTAGTCAACTTGTACTTTTAACTCCAGTTTACTAAAAAAAGCATATCAATACTTATTTTTGCGCGTAACTTTGTATCAATTGAACAAAATTTCACATTGACCAATAGAACAAGTTTATGTTGGCTGGAAATCAAATTTGCACTGCCAAGGTGCCATTTTTTTTGCATCATAGAAAATCCACTATGTGCCAAGAAAATATAAACCTCGACAGCTGTTATCATATAAAAAGATGGCACGATGAGTTTAAAGGAAGCCATCTTTTGAGAAATAACGAATGAATTCTGTGAATACATGAATTGCTTTAACTTTGGCAGGTGCTTTTCAGCTTCATTATTCATAGTGCTGCTTGTGGAGAATCCTTCTTCGCGCAATTCCTCGTTTTCAAGTGAATTGAAAAATATTGGTTTGGTAATACGATAACGTTTGACTTGGAGTAATTGTCTGAAGTATCTACACTCGATTAACTATTGTTTCCATCGTCTTCGTATGTGACTATGTTGTCACTATTATTACTGCTCCTATCGGTACTTTCTTTGGGCTTGCCTTCTCGATCATTCAAGTTAACACTTCTATCTGCTCCCATTTGTGGGCTACTTGGTGGTGTATCCGGATATTGCTTATATAAAAACGGGTTTAGTAAAATAAGCTTTCTATCATACGCGAAAGGTTTCAATGGGCCAGTGTCATGACAATAAATTGCATAAAATGGAGTATTGTCAAGAATTGATTTAGCTTTTTTTTCTGTTTTCCTTATTTGGTACAAGACCTAGAATCAAACATGCTACCTGGCCACGCGTAATTAGATTGCTCTTGATGTCCATGATGTAGTGGATGTAACGGCAATACTCAGAATATGCTTGTTTACTTGACCACAGCGAAAGGATTGAGGTAATACAAAGGCCTCACATACTTCATAGATATGAGAATAAATTAATGTTCAAATAAAGAAGTATATGCATAAAACGATCAGTTTAACTAAATTTCTGGATGTTACAGCGTTACTTGAATCTTTGTGTCATCACCTGTGGATTGCCTGTCTTCATCTTTACATTTTCTCAAAGTTATCACTCGTGAGATATTTGCAGATAAAAATTGGGAAATAAAAAAGAAATAGTATTTGAAACCTAGTGAATGAGTCTCTTTACTAGATTTCAAGACGAGAGAAAAAACCCAGTTAATCAAGCTACGCCTTTATATAGGAAAAGGAATTATTCCGGGACCGAAATGAGTTCAAGATCAATTTTAATATTGAGCTTGAACAATAGAAATATTGTATGTGGTTAATATTGTAAAGTGAGTCTTGAGAATACGTAATAAGTGGTATTATGTATTCGGTACTTGTTATTTCTTATATAAGATTTGAGTAATCACATACGAATAATAAGTATTTAATGGGGTAAATACGACAACTCGGTCAGAATTCCTTGCATCAGGAAGTTTTTCTAACCTGTTCAAAGTTATACAGCATTTATTGACTAAATGTCTATGCAATGCCAATTTTGAAATAGTTAATCCTTCAAACGTTTCACATAAGGATAGTATTCGAATTCCTGACAGCGTAATCTACAAAAAGCTAGATATGGGTTTCAGTCAGCTTAATATGAGGCTTCCTTTGAGCTCCAGATAAACATTTTTCTTCATCCCGATTGTACGTTTTGATATAATGTTGAGCAATTTGGATAGTTATATCCGCGATCAGCGCTGCCTCCTTTGCTACGCTTCCTTCTTTAATCATTAAATCAAACAGCTTTTCTGTTTGCTGCAGAGTATATCGTCTGTACGATCCTCCCATTCTAACTTTAGCCACCTGTTTACACTCTCCTCGTATGCACGGTCCATTTGAAAAGTGAACAAGGTCCGCTAAACCTTCCCCTTTAGTGTCGTCACAATGGATAGTCCTGCGTCTTTCAATGTACACATACGGACAAATGCATCATTTGAATGGTCAATACTTTCCCGTCATCCTTCACTCAAGATAACTGCATCTGAACGTCGCACTTCTGCCCACTCCTTTGGCTCATCAACCTCAGACATGTCAACCCCAAATGAGGCGTTATCATTTACATTTAACGAAGCATCTTCGGCCTCCATGTATTCACAGAATTCATTCGTTATTTCTCAAAAGATGGCTTCCTTTAAACTCATCGTGCCATCTTTTTATATGATAACAGCTGTCGAGGTTTATATTTTCTTGGCACATAGTGGATTTTCTATGATGCAAAAAAAATGGCACCTTGGCAGTGCAAATTTGATTTCCAGCCAACATAAACTTGTTCTATTGGTCAATGTGAAATTTTGTTCAATCGACGCAAAATAAAGTGCATAATAGCATATGGTAAATTTTATCCGCAGTAAAGGATAGTCGAGCTGTGGTTTGTCCGGAGAAGTCTTATCCCCGTTTTTCTTTCTCTTTTTCGGTTATTTGTTCTGTTCTAGATTATGAGTGGTTGAAAATTCATTTTTTTTAAAAAAATATAAAGATCGGGGAGTAATCATAATAAATGAAATGATAAGCTCATCGCAAGTAAAATTTAATCAGCCAAAGACCTTGGTATTTTCCAATTAGAAGAAATGTAATATTAAAGATGAATGATCTGTTTCAATATTTTAAGCCGCATGTTCTTTTTAAATATTTTTTTTAAAAAAAAAAAAAAAAAAAAAAAAAAAAAAAAAAAAAACATTGTCGATTTATTAATCCCGATGGAATTGAATGGTTGGAAGAAAACTTTAATCTGAGTTCATTTTATGAAAACAATAATTACAAGTTGTACAAAAACATATTAAGCGCACATACCATAAAACGGAAGCATTGCAGAAAATAAATTTATTTAAATTTTTTATGAGATTCAAGTAAAATCTAATGAATATGAATTACATTGCACGATCTTTACTTTTTTTTTAAATATGCAATCTTGCCAATCAAAAAGTGTGCCAAATTGAAGCTAATTTATAACTCAGTTATCCAATCATATGTAGCGGAAAGGTCCAACCGAAAATCAAAGGCTAAATTCATCCTACTCTACAAGTTTCTCCTCATGGACTAAACATAAAGTAGACAAAACAGAAAGGTAGGATATAAGTTATAATATACAAGAGGAAAGATCTATTCTAACCCTGAGGCTCTTTTCTCTTTTTTTTCCTTAGTATTTTATAAAGCAATTGGGCCATAGATAATTGATTCAATGTAGTCGAATCGGGGGTTGCTTGCCGTAACGATGATTTATACCGTAACGGAGAAATTCCGGCTTACTATCTAACTTATCTCCAAGAGCTTGTTCCTTATAAATAGAAGGTTGTTTCTTTGGTTTTTCTTTTTTCATTTTGACTTTTTTTTAAATCAAAAACTTTAGATTCCACTTTTTCTTTTTCTTATCTGTCAAACAGCAAATTTTGCACAATAAAAACTCATGTCTTCGAGTAAACATCTTCCATTATATGGAGGAAGCAAGAAAGAATCAGATCAACAGTCAATGGTAGAATCTGCAGAAACAGTCTACCCATCCAATGTAACCCATGGTAACTTTGGTGAATCAAATGGAAATGCAGTAGATATCGATGGTACATACATTCATACATAGCACATCAACGTGTACTAAACCATTTTTTGTAGCCGCCAAACATGAATACATTGATCTCAAGCGTGAACTATCAAGAGTCAGTCGAATGTCTTCTGTTCATGCTGGTGCTCTTGAATCAGGAAATGCAGCTTCCGATGAATTCAATCTGGATGAATTCTTAAATGGTCTTCGTGAAGAACATGCTTCTGCTGGCCATTTACCTAAAAATCTTGGTGTTTCTTGGAAAAATCTAACTGTCAAGGTAAGATTAAAGATTTTTACTTGAATTAAATTCTTATTTCTCTCTCTTCAAACAGGGTGCTGCGGCTGATGCACATACCATTCCTACTGTTTTCTCTTTTCTTCAATTCTGGAAATTTTTTGGTGTTGGCGTAAGCAAGAACAAGAAAGTAATTTTGAACGACTTGACAGGTCACTGTAAGGAAGGTGAGATGCTGCTCGTCCTTGGTCGTCCTGGTGCAGGCTGTACTTCCTTTTTGAAAGTGATCGCCAACATGCGAGGCTCATATACTGATGTCGATGGTGATGTCAGCTATGGTGGAATTGATGCTGCCACATTTGCCAAGCGTTATCGCGGTCAAGTGTGTTACAATGAAGAAGAAGACCAGCATTATCCTACCTTGACAGCCAAGCAGACCCTTCAATTCGCCCTTCGTATGAAAACACCCGGTAACCGTTTGCCTAACGAGACTCGTGCTGATTTTATCAACAAGGTTCTTTTTATGCTTGGCAACATGCTCGGTTTGACCAAACAAATGAATACCATGGTTGGAAATGCTTATGTTCGTGGTCTTTCTGGTGGTGAACGTAAACGTATGTCTATTGCTGAACAAATGACTACAGAAAGTTCAATCAACTGTTGGGATTGTTCTACTCGTGGTTTGGATGCTGCTTCTGCTCTTGATTATGCTCGCTCTTTGCGTATCATGACTGATGTACTCAAAAAGACAACAATCGCAACCTTGTATCAAGCATCAAACAATATTTATTCTCTCTTTGATAAAGTCTTGCTGCTCGATGAGGGTCGCTGTATCTATTTCGGTCCCACAGAACTTGCTCAATCTTATTTCGAATCCTTGGGTTTCCACTGTCCCAACCGTAAATCCATTCCAGATTTCTTGACTGGTCTCTGTAATCCTAATGAACGTGAAATCAGACCTGGCTATGAAGGTGTTGCACCTGAATTCGCTGCTGATTTTGAAAAACGCTACTTTGAATCATCCATCCACCAAAACATGGTTTCTGATTTTGAAGCCTACCAAGCCTCAGTACAGCAAGAAAAGCCTGCTGATGTCTTTAGACAAGCCGTTGATGCTGAACACCAAAAGCGAGCCAGCAAGAAAGCACCCTATACAGCCTCCTTTTATCAGCAAGTCAAAGCACTCACTATCCGTCAGTTCTATCTTAACTTGACCGATATTGGCGCTTTAATTTCTCGCTATGGTACAGTCCTTATTCAATCTTTGATCACTGCCTCCTGTTTCTTTAAAATGCAAGCTGATGGTGCAGGCGCTTTTTCTCGTGGTGGTGCTCTTTTTTTTGCAGTTCTTTTTAACTCCTTCATTTCTCAATCTGAACTCATGTCCTTCTTAATGGGTCGACCTATTCTCGAAAAACACAAGCAATACGCTCTTTATCGTCCTTCAGCATTTTACATTGCCCAGGTTGTAATGGATGTTCCTTATGCGATCATACAAGTCCTTTTGTTTGAAATTTGTGCTTACTTTATGATGGGTCTCAGATTGACAGCAGGAGCCTTTTTTAGTTTCTTTGTCATCCTATTCTTTATCAACATGTGCATGAACGGCTTCTTCCGTTTCTTTGGTGCCTCTACCTCCAGTTTCTTCTTGGCCACCCAGCTTTCGGGTGTGATTTTGATCGCTGTCACTACCTACACCGGTTACACAATCCCTTATAACAAGATGCATCCTTGGCTGTTTTGGATCTACTATATTAATCCACTCACCTACGGTTATAAGGCGCTTTTGATCAATGAACTCCACGGTCAAGAATACAGCTGTGATGGCGCAGGTAATGCAGTCCCCTTTGGTCCTGGTTATGATGATTGGAACTACAAGACGTGTACAATGGCTGGTGGCAAACCTGGAGCAAGCTTTGTAAATGGTGATGACTATTTGAACGATTACCTGAGCTATAAGCCCGAGCAAATGTGGGCTCCCGACTTCATTGTAATTGTTGCCTTCTTCTTGTTCTTTACCGTTCTTACCGCACTCATGATGGAATTTGGTGGCCTCAGCAAGTCTGGTACACTCACCAAGCTTTATCTTCCCGGAAAAGCTCCCAAGCCTCGCACACCTGAAGAAGAAGCTGAACGTCGCAAGAGACAGGCTAGAGACACGAATGAAATGACTCAAGTCTCGGACGGTACAACTTTCTCATGGCAAGACATTAATTATACCGTGCCTGTCAAAGGCGGTCAACTTCAACTTTTGAATAATGTCAGTGGTCTTGTTCGTCCTGGTCACTTGACTGCTTTAATGGGTTCCTCTGGTGCAGGCAAAACTACACTTTTGGATGTTTTGGCTCGTCGAAAGACGATTGGTAAGGTCGAAGGCCGTGTGTATCTGAATAATGAAGCACTCATGTGTGACTTTGAGCGTATCACTGGCTACTGTGAACAAACAGATGTTCACCAGCCTGCAGTTACTGTTCGTGAAGCACTCCGATTCTCTGCTTACTTGCGTCAACCAAGTGAAGTATCCAAGGAAGAAAAAGATGCCTATGTGGAACAAATCTTGGAACTTTTGGAAATGGAGGACATTGGTGATGCCCAAATTGGTCTCGTTGAATCTGGTTATGGTATTTCTGTTGAAGAACGTAAGCGTTTGACGATTGGTATGGAACTTGTTGGTAAGCCTAAACTCCTCTTTTTGGATGAACCTACCTCTGGTCTTGACGCTCAATCATCTTTCAATATCATCCGTTTCATTCGTAAATTGGCTGACTCTGGATGGCCTGTGCTCTGTACCATTCATCAACCTTCTGCTATTCTCTTTGAACACTTTGATCATCTCTTGCTTTTAGTTCGTGGTGGTCGTACTGCTTACTATGGTGAAATTGGCAAGGACTCCCAAACGATGATTGATTATTTCCAGTCAAACGGTGGACCCATCTGTCCCCCTGAAGCAAATCCTGCTGAATACATCCTTGAGTGTGTTGGTGCTGGTACTGCTGGTAAAGCGAAGGCAGACTGGGCTGAAATTTGGGAAAAATCAGATGAAGCCAAACACCTTCGTCAAGAACTCGAGGAGATCAACAGTCAATCTAATCCCAATCCAACTCGTCATGCCCAAACCTATGCTACTAACCTTTGGACCCAATTCTATTTAGTCCACAAGCGTATGGCATTGGCTTATTGGCGTTCACCTGAATACAACATTGGTCGTTTCATGAACGTGATGTTTACTGCCTTGCTTACTGGTTTCACTTACTGGAAATTAGGAAGCTCCTCCTCTGATTTACTCAACAAGGCTTTTGCTCTCTTCAGTACCTTTATTATGGCCATGACCTTGATTATTTTAGCTCAACCCAAGTTTATTGGTGAACGACAATACTTTAGACGAGAATATGCTTCACGTTACTACAGCTGGCTTCCCTGGGGCATTTCCTCTCTCTTGGTTGAAATCCCTTATATCTTCTTTTATGCAGCTTGCTTCATGTTTGGTTTTTACTGGACTGCTGGTATGAATAGCTCCTCAGAGTCTTCTGGCTACTTTTACATTACTTTCTGTATTCTTGTGTGCTGGGCTGTCTCTCTTGGTTTTGTGATTGCTGCCTTCTCTGAATCACCTATCATGGCCGCAGTCATCAATCCACTCATTATGTCCATGCTTATTCTCTTCTGTGGTCTGATGCAATCCCCCTCTCAGATGCCTCACTTTTGGAGTTCTTGGATGTACTGGGTCGATCCTTTCCACTACTATATCGAAGGATTAGTGGTGAATGAACTGGGCGATCTGAAGGTAACCTGCACAGATGGCGATCTTGTCAAGTTCAACCCACCTCCAAACACAACCTGTGGTGATTATACCAAGAATTTCTTCTCTTATGGTGCAACTGGTTATATTGCCGATCCTGAAGCCACCGATCAATGTGGTTACTGTAGCTACAGTTCTGGTCCTGAATTCTATTCAACCCGTTTCGCGTGGGATGCAGCACACAAGTGGCGTAACTTTGGTATCCTTATCGCTTACTTTGTATTCAACTGTATCGCCTTTTTGTTCTTTGTATACCTCTTTAGAAAGCCAAGACGTTAAGAATTTTTTTAAACTAGAAATTTATTTTTATATCAATATACAACATTATAGCATACATAAAGCATGTATTTTTATTTGTAGCAGTAGCAATAATAAAAAAAATGAGATGATCTACATATTAGATTGTTCTATTTTGTTTGGTTCAAAAGTTCGCCATGAGTTATTCATCACTCCACGATAATTCCAAATAGGATGTTCTGGTTGTATGTTACCAGCAGAATCCACTTTTGAAACAGTTAAAATACTTGTAATTTTCTTGTATTGTACTATCTACCTGCTCTACTAACGATTCTAACATTTCTTTTTGTTTCTATGGTAGCTGTCCACAAGCACCAACCCCAAACACGAACATTATCTCCTGCTGCAGGTTGATGTAAATTAGCTGTCACCCATGTCTTGCCATCATCACCAGAAACATCTTTTATAGATTAACAACTCAAAGAAAAAAAGGCAACACTGCAACTTACCAACACGCTGTATAAATCTACCACCACCAGACAAAGCATAGCCTTGTACTTGTTCATTTAATTTGGGACCATCGTGTAATCCATCTACAGGTATACAAACATAAGACTGAACATTGTATTCACCTATTGAAGGTAGCTTACACCAATAAGCATTGGCTTGTTCTTCAGTATTAATCTAGAACAATGTTAGCAAGTACCATAAAATACACTTAGAATTTACATTTTCAGGTAATATCTTATAATCTCTTTGTTGAAAGAAGGAAGAAGATTCCTCTTCTTGAATTGTGATTGATTTTAAAAATTTGACTGAACGTGCACCAATATATCCTATGACAATTCATGTTTATTATACATTTTTTTCTCTTTTTTTCCTTTCATACCTGGTACAACCACTCGAACAGGGTATCCGCGATCACGAGACAAAGTTTTACCATTGAACTAGGTTTGATTATTTTAACATTTTTCTTAAACACAAACTTAATTTTTACCTCATAAGCTAATAAGACATCACCAAACTCATCCCTATTGTGGAAAATTAAGCATTATAAATGGAGTTTAAATATCTTACAATGCTTTTGATAGTGGAATGGAGGAACCATAGCATTTTTCTTCTTCACACTAAATAACAACATAAATAAGCAAATAGCCCTTTTTGTAGTGATTGATGTTACTTGTTCCACAGATTCAAATGCAACATGAAGTTTAGACAAATTCTTAATCTTGGATGTAACTCCTATTGTTTCAAGTACATCTTTAAGCCTGCATCCACTATATATTGCATTACCCAGAGCACCTGGACCCCAAATAACCTTGAAATTATATCGATATTAGACCAAAATGAATAGATACTAGACTTATACTTTACACCTTTTGTAAACTTCACTTTATGTAAACCATCTCTTCTATTTCCCTATAATTTATATGAGTGTGTGAAAAATGCTATTTATTTTCCCACGGCTCATTTAAAAATGAGTCTTCTTACTGCACACTATATAAAAAAATATTTAGAATAGAACGACACTTTGTTTCTTAAATAAATACCTCTATAACCATCATTACTGATACTTTTTCATAATCTTGTTTTATTTGCTTCATTGTTATCACTGTTTTTGATTTACATCCTATGCCGCTAATTTCTATTGTATGCTCATTTTCATCCAATGCAGGCATTGGCCCATGATTACGGCAAAAGAAATATTTTTCAGGTGTGATATAGTGTTTCACTAAATCTGGTGTTGATGGTTCAGCATTAAAAGGTGCTTCTTTACGGACTATTAAAGCATGTGAATCATGCAAAGGGTCTTGACTATAGTTTAATACACTTTTGGACATTAACAGAAAAAATCAAAATAAGAGAGAAAAACAAAAAAAAGGTACAGAGATTTTCATGCATTGATAAACAAAGAATAACGGTTTACGTCATTAAAATATATTTATTATTCAATGGACCATCGTGAAGAGTTTGGTTTTTCAAGCCCTAAAGGTGCTAAGGAATGCGCTGAAGTAGCTGAAGTAGTAGCATGAGAGACTGTATTTATAATAGTTAGTTTTTATATTTTTTGTTACAAGTTATCTTCTTACTGTGATTCATTAATCCAAGGTTAAAGTTTTTTAAACAGATAATAGCAATAGCTACAGATACTAAAATCAATACCAAGTCTACACACACTACAAAAAGAAGATTAATAATAAGAACTAAAGGCATCTAGTGAGATATTTTACAAAAGAAAGTTAAAAACGCTTTTGAACCCAGGAACCTTACAGGATTTTTTGCAATCTCAACAAGTGTATAAATATAATAACCCATACTTGCTAAGCACAATACCAAAAAAATGTACATCTGTAGTTTCTTTTCTCTTTTCAATCCCCATAATGCTGACGTTAACATGGCAACTGATATACAACAACTGAATACGATATGTTCAATCAATTCTTTAACAGTAGTTGCTTGATCTCCACTATTCTCTGCTGTTGGCCACCATGCGACAATCAATAAGGCCAAATATTGTATTGAAAATCCAAGGAAGAAGAAGAAATCGAACTTGAGTAACATCATAAAGATTTGGTACATTTTATAGCGATCTACTCCATTCATATAAGCATTCATTAAACTCTTCAGTAAGTTATATACCTCGCATCGCTAAATCAGCCCCAATCTTCTTATAGATATGCCAACCAAATTCCAGATATAGTTTATAAGCCAAAAAGCTAAAGACACAAGTACAAATACACATAACACAAGACTGTGTAATTTCTGCCCACTTTGAATCATGATAGGCATAGCCTAAATAAAGTAGCCCCGCTGATTCGTTACTGTCCTGTTTACTAAACAAAGTAGATGATTGATGAAACTGTATGAAAGAATAGGCCGTCATGCCTAATTCAAAAGCGACCAGCGCAATCAATTGAATTGTATTTCTTTGATAAATCTATAATAAAAAGTGAGGTCAGTTTTCCTAATGTAGCAAGCTATTTTTTTTTTTTAAAAAAAAAAAAGGAGACAGCACTTTACAGCATCTACCACCAATACGACAGTAAATAGCTGAGCAATCATGAATAGAATAAAATAAACTAAGAGTGACCGAGCATTAGCAAAAGCTGATTTAAGTTCATCATCTGAGTTGATGTTTAAGTGTGCATCGTTAATCATGTTAATTTCTTTACTATGAAAGGCAAAAATAACACTTTCAAATGCAATGGCAAATACTGCTTGTAATATTATCAAACAAAAAATAGCTCGTGTCCACCGCGACTCACCAAACTATAAAGTGTGTATTTATATTTATTTTATTTTGCTTATCGCTATTCTTCTTACAACTCGAGAAACAATCCACATTTCTTATTGTATTTTATTATTATTGTTTTTTTCTTAGATAATGTATGTGTATGCGTATGTATGTGTATATGTGTTTATATAATAAAAATAAATAAATACAAAAAGTTAAGCATAGAAAAAGAAGAAGAAAAAAAGGAGGGGAAAAATTAGGTTTCTGATCTTTTTTTAAAACCGCGCCAATGATTTTCTTTGAAAAACATTAGAAAACAGGCACTCATTTTTTTACTATAAAATTTATTGTGATACAGATTTTCAGAACGACCATTGATGATATTCATACTGATGGACTAAGAACTAGTGCCAGTAAAGATAAGGAATAAGCAGAATTGGCTTATTTAAACTTGTTGTGTCCAGTGAAATTGAATTGTCGAGATGTTGCTACTTCGAATCAATGATGAACGATAATGGGATTGTCAAAAATGAGCTATTTGAAAAAGAGACAACAAAAGAAAAAGTACGCATCAAAACTTAGGCAGACGAATACCTTGAAAGCGTTCATGTTCTCGTAAATCCCAAAAGGTTACAGCATAAAGTAAGTAACAATTAGATCTAAGATTTCAACTGGTGTATGGTGGTGTTTCCGTCAAAGATGTTACTATAGTAACAAGTATAAAGCTGAGATCAGCCAACAGCTACCAAAAGCTACGGGCAGTGAATACCAAGCACGGCATGCCACACAGAAAGAAAAAGGGAAGAAAGGAATCATATGGCAAACGAAAGGAAGAGCATTTGAAATCTATCATTCTGACCTTAAAAGTGCAAAGAGGCTATAGTTCAATAAAGTGCCGATATACAAGATGAAGATACGGGTGTGTACACAGATATGTAAATAAAAAGAAACACATAATATCCAAACTCATCAGAAAAAGCCGATACGAGCCATACATCAGTTGTATTCAGAGACAAGATGAAATCCTGCTTCATTAATGTAGGCCTTATTCTTAAAATTCATTTTCTTAACAGCGATCTTGCATTTTTCAATCCTCACGAGTCCATTTCTTTTGGCAAGCGACTTTTCTAATTCCTTCATTGACAGGGCACAGACATTTCTCATGTATCAGTGTAATACGGGTTTACTAATTTGCAAACCAAGAAATCCTTTACATGAAGAATCTTTAATTGGCAGTATATCTGCGGTCGGGGTTTTGTCAAATGTGCTTGATGATAAATTTCAAATGCTCTTCCTTTCGTTTGCCATATGATTCCTTTCTTCCCTTTTTCTTTCTGTGTGGCATGCCGTGCTTGGTATTCACTGCCCGTAGCTTTTGGTAGCTGTTGGCTGATCTCAGCTTTATACTTGTTACTATAGTAACATCTTTGACGGAAACACCACCATACACCAGTTGAAATCTTAGATCTAATTGTTACTTACTTTATGCTGTAACCTTTTGGGATTTACGAGAACATGAACGCTTTCAAGGTATTCGTCTGCCTAAGTTTTGATGCGTACTTTTTCTTTTGTTGTCTCTTTTTCAAATAGCTCATTTTTGACAATCCCATTATCGTTCATCATTGATTCGAAGTAGCAACATCTCGACAATTCAATTTCACTTGACACAACAAGTTTAAATAAGCCAATTCTGCTTATTCCTTATCTTTACTGGCACTAGTTCTTAGTCCATCAGTATGAATATCATCAATGGTCGTTCTGAAAATCTGTATCACAATAAATTTTATAGTAAAAAAATGAGTGCCTGTTTTCTAATGTTTTTCAAAGAAAATCATTGGCGCGGTTTTAAAAAAAGATCAGAAACCTAATTTTTCCCCTCCTTTTTTTCTTCTTCTTCTCCTTACACTATATGAAGGAAAAACAAAAGCCAAATCAACTTGGTTATTCGTGTATCTTCTCTTTCTCATTTGGTCTTGGAAAGTAGTATAAATAGATTTGTTTATACAAATCATGCAGTGTACTGTTAGCTATTAAGCCTAGTGGTTAATAGGGCCCGTTTTATTTTCAACAATTATTGTCATAGCTCGTTCAAATGAACTTTAACATAAAACAGCTCCTATAATAAGGCTAACAGGTTTGTTTGTTTTCTCTGTAGAACAGTAACTGATTGCAATTGGTATGATAAATATATGTTTTAATACAAGATCATGATTAATATAAAGAAGATCATACAATCAATTCCAATTAAACATATTCTTTTAGAGTATGTATTGTATTCATGAGGGCTCTTTGATATGAAGAAGTATCAACTAAAATAACAAAATCCAATCCAATGTCAGGAATATTGCTCATCTTTCACATAATAACGTATAAAATAACGTTATTCAAATCAGTGAGGAATTCCCAGAATAAAAAAAAATCTATGACAGACATACAAAAGAACAAATGAAAGCTTTTCGTAATCATAATCAAAGATGACACTTGTTAAACTACTTGAAGATCAGAAGAATCCTAGGGAAGTGATCAGAGTATGTGAAATACCATTGGATGCGGATATAATCCAAGTATTAATGACACAATACATTTTGTATAAAAATTCATGATTTTCCGGATGAACGCTTTGTATTCTGTAGCTGACAGCTGTATTACTACCCTATGTATTTTTGAGGACAACTGTGCAAAGATTGACAGAAAGGATCAATGTTTGCTGTTTTTAAAATTGAATTGGAATCCAAGTCGTTTTGCTGGGTGTACCAAGGGGCTGAGCTCTAAAAAAGACCTTGCCAAATGATTAAAAACTTTTTTTTTTTGTTGCTGTTTTTGTTCTGAACCCAATGTTTCGTTTTGGAAAAGCCCTTGTTCAACATGCCACTTCAAGGGCACCCGTTGTCACTTCTCGTTTATACCAACCCGTAAAGACAACTACTAGTATACAATCATTGATGACTCGCATGGGTCAATTACGTCTGAATTCAACCACCAACCAGTCTTCATTTGTCAGTGGTTTCAACACACAAGGTAATGCTGTGATCGACAACATCCAGTCCTCTGCGCTTCCTTCAACTCAGTTCAAGACCAAGAAGCCAAGCACACCCGGTAAACGTTGGTTGAAGCGAGTTCCTAGAGATCACCTCTACAAGGGTAAAGCCGTGCGTGCTTTGACAGTAGCTAAGCGAAGCACAGGTGGTCGTAATAACACAGGTCGTATCACCATCCGCCACCGTGGTGGAGGACACAAGCGTCGTATTCGTCTTTTGGATTGGCACCGCCGTGAACCAGGCACACAGACCGTGGTTCGATTGGAACATGACCCTGGACGTACAGCCTGGATTGCTTTATTGAAACATGACAAGACGGGCAAGTTGAGCTATATTGTGGCTCCTCATGGATTGAGAGCAGGAGACAAGGTGAGCTCTTACAGATCCGTAAAGGATCAAGCGGGTGATATCACACGTACAGTAGCCATCGATGCTGGTAACTGTATGCCACTCAAGATGATCCCTGTCGGTACGATTGTTCACAACATTGGTCTTAAGCGAGATGGACCAGGTGTGATGGCTAGAGCCGCTGGTGCCTATGCTCAATTGATTCAGACGGGTGAGACTGGTTATGCTCAGGTCCGTTTATCAAGTGGAGAAGTGCGTTTGGTGCCTGTAGATGCTTGTGCTACCATTGGCGCTGTCAGTAATCCGGATCACCAACACGAAATGATGGGTAAGGCAGGTCGTTTGAGATGGATGGGTGTTCGTCCTACTGTTCGTGGTATGGCTATGAACTCTGTTGATCACCCTCACGGTGGTGGTAGAGGTAAATCAAAGGGTAACAAGGACCCTCGATCTCCTTGGGGTGTATTGGCTAAGGGTGGAAAGACAAGAAAATCACCTAACCCATTTGTTGTTAAACCAAGACCAAGACGTTAAACACTCTTCTTTTTCTCTTCCTTTCATTGTTGTATAGAAAATAAAAATAATTATTTCAAAAATAAGTCTTATTTTCATATAGTATGACTACAGTTAAAGAAACTATGATACATCAAGCACATTTGACAAAACTCCGACCGCAGATATACTGCCAATTAAAGATTCTTCATGTAAAGGATTTCTTGGTTTGCAAATTAGTAAACCCGTATTACACTGATACATGAGAAATGTCTGTGCCCTGTCAATGAAGGAATTAGAAAAGTCGCTTGCCAAAAGAAATGGACTCGTGAGGATTGAAAAATGCAAGATCGCTGTTAAGAAAATGAATTTTAAGAATAAGGCCTACATTAATGAAGCAGGATTTCATCTTGTCTCTGAATACAACTGATGTATGGCTCGTATCGGCTTTTTCTGATGAGTTTGGATATTATGCGTTTCTTTTTATTTACATATCTGTGTACACACCCGTATCTTCATCTTGTATATCGGCACTTTATTGAACTATAGCCTCTTTGCACTTTTAAGATTAGAATGTATCATAAATAATAAAGATTTCAATAGTAGTAATTCTTTTTAAAATTTGGCCTTGCCCTTTGATATTGTCTACCAGTTTTTTTCAAGCTATTTACGGATCTTTTCAAATTAAAAGAAAAATTGGGCAGTTGCTAATTTTATGTTAACTTTTGTATCTTGTCAGAAACATTGAACAGGTCACTAGAGTTCTGCCAATAACTAGAATTTCAAAAAATGGTGCATAGAAAGTCATTCAGATGAGGCAGAGTGGATGATGCAGACACTGATTCTATATTCATTATACATTTTACTAGCAGACTAGGGTTCTACTATCCCATTTACTAAAAGACAAAAAACTGTTTTAACTTTATGGAACCTCAAAGCAAAGAAATAATATCAGCATCTGACAAGATTATATTTGTATGGATTAAACAACGGATTCATGAGGCTGAAATAGATATAATAATAAAGCAGATTTTCAAAGACCAGCTTCTAGTAAAAGGTCAATTCAAAATGATACCTCTTTTCATGGTGGTAAAGTACATGATAATTGGAGCCTCAATAACGGTTGGAAAAAATACAACCAAAAGTCAATGGATCAACATGGTTGCAGATGTACGATGACAAACCTATTTTTTGCTGCCAAATCCACTGAAAACAGAACCACATCCAAATTTGGAGTGGAGCCAAACGCAATTGTGTTTAGATACATGTTTGATTTTATTTTGCAGTTTGTTTATATTTGCTAGTGTCCAATACTTGCTTTCCACACATAGCACATATACCTTTTTTATATGCACAATCTATTCCCATTTCACTCAATTAATCTTGTATTCTTTTAACAATAATAATAATATATTACCTTGACAATAATGAGCTTTGTCTTGGTGAACTCTATTTTTACATAATTTACATTTACTCTCTAATGGGCTAAATCGACTTTATATAGCATTAGCTTCCAATTCTCTTTTTCTTTTTCTTTTTACTATATTTTACTTTGCTTTTGCAGATTTTGATAATAATTTATTTTGATTAATTTTTCTTCCAGAAGAACCAGCTTTAAAGATTTTATAATTAGTACAACAAGATTAAGAAACAGCAGTTCAATTACCTGTTGCATTATTAGATCCTTCTTTCCATTTATCCGGAGCAGCTAATCCTGTTAATTTCTTTTCACACTTTTTACAAACCATTATTTTAGAAAAAAAAAAAAAAAAAAAAAAAAAAAAAAAAAAAAGATACAGAAAGGGCTGCGGTTTTTTATTTTAATGCAAATTAATGTTGAAGAAACCAGGTTGGGCCAATGAAAAAAAAATTTGGTCAATTTAAAATTGAATTGGGACACGGTTGTCAAAATGGGACACCAATGTGAAAATGGGACACAGTTGGGAAAATGGGACAAAGGAGAGACAGAATGTTAGTTTTTTTTTTGGGCGAATAACAATTGATTTTAAAATATTTAACTCACCTTTTTTTGGAAAAAGCGAAAATGGAAATCGGACAAAGCAGTAATTTCTGAAACCATTGCTTAAGTTATGAGTATTCATCTTCAAAATGGACAGATTTACTTAGCCCCCACTGTGTATATTACAAAATATGAGGTAGAATAAATTTTATGCAAAATGCTTATTATCTTATAACATTACATAAGCCGTATAGCCAATTACATTACCTGCCAGTCTATTAATTAAATAGTCAAGAAAAGCATATGACTAGTAATTACGCTGGATCGTCACAAGCTATAGTTTTGAGATGCTCCAAAGCAATTAATCAATAATTTTTCATTGGTCATTAAGGATTTCAATAGAAAGTAACAGAACTTGAATAAATCTATAAACATTTATTTTCTTTCTGAAGCTTATAATAGATAATGAAGCGAAGATATAAAGATGATTCCGCGAAGAGCTCGTCAACAAAAAGAAAGATTTTAAATAGTAAGTACCAAAATAACACATTGCGAGGTATCATGTTCCTTACTTTTTTTTCAAGAAGTCAATTCTGATAATATATCAGTTACATCTGCTCTGACCACTTCAGTTGCTTCTGGTTCACAGGCTTCTACTTCACAGGCTTCTACTTCACAGGCTCCTAGTGCTCTTCCTCCTACCTCCAAAAAGATACAGAAGAAAATAGATAAACAACTTGCTTTGCAGGACTTTAGAATGAAAACAAAAAGCAATACAGAAAAGACATGTCCTTCTTGCGGATTGCATACTCACTCAAGATCATCATCCAACCTTTGCCCAAAAAAGAAGCAAAAGGAGCCATCTCACAATCCTGATGAGAAAAAGGAAACTTTTGCGATCAAATCCTCCTTAAAAAATATATGTACGGACACAAGGGTTTCTGAAAAGATTGCTTCAGTAGTGGCCTACACAACCAAAGCGATCCACGTAGGCTCACTATTTATGAACTATATTTTTTTGAAGCTTTTAAACAAGGGGGAACAAGTGCCAATTATTGATCATACCCTTGTCTATTCTATTTTCACTGTTGTAACTGGCAATGGCAAAAAAGTCCCTAAATACTGTCAAGATTACTTTGTTGAATTTTGCAACGAATGCCAAATCAATGAAACAATACTGCAATCCCTCAAGAGTATTGGATATTCATCTGTTCTGTCTATTATGTGTAAACAATACGATGTACTCATACGCAACCATGTATGTGAAAATCATGAAAGGAGAACAACCCGCTTTTTTCTGGAAGCTTTTTCAGATATGTCTTCTCCCTTCTATTGCAAAGGATTATCAGTTGCCCAAAGAAAAGCACTCTCTCACTATGTTTATACATTAAAACAGAAACAGCAATCAATATGGCCCTCATCTTTAGAAAGAAATCAATGTTTAGAAGAAATCATAGAGAAGATGAATGCATTATGGAGTCGATATCAGACAATGAATTGCGATGCGGAAGACCTGTACTCCAAACCTCATGAATTCTTCAAATGGCTTTTCTATCTTCAGCAAAAGATAAATGAGAAGGTGTATATTATGGAAGAAAAACCAGTCACCTTTGCCTCCAAGTCCTACATTTATAGGAAGTTAAAAGAACTCACGTTTACTTCAATACTCAATAGACGAAGCTTCAAGTCTTTACAGGAACAAGTATTGCAAAGCATTAATTCAAAAATACCACTAGTGCTTGGGAAAAAATTAGAGAAGCTTGAGCCCCATTTACCTGCTCTTTTGAAATTTATTACAAGTATCCAGTCTAGAATTGAAGATGGAACATTCACGCCTGCTAAATACACGGATCGGCGAGGCTATCGCTTTTTTTCCATATTACCTGTATACTCATTTGCGATGAAGTCAATACAAATAGATGCCCAAGCTTTCTGGCGACTGTTGCAGCAATCTGGTATTGAAAATATCCCAAAAGGTGTTAAAGATAAATCGGCTCTTTCGGACTTCTACTATAGGCTTTTTAACTTTTCCAAAATGGGATTTCGAACTCGAAAAAGCCTTTCAGAGGGGAAAAAACAGTCCAGTAAGTTAGCTTAGTTGAATTGAAAAATAAGAGCCTTAATTTAATCAAGTTATACATAGAAACGTTATATATACCGATGGGTATTCGATTTCTTTCCTTTTTTCTAGAGTGAGGAAGAAAAAACAAATAGATACTCTACTGGGAAAACAGCCTGAGGACTTCCTCGAAGATATTGAAAACGGCTGTGAAATTTGGGGAGTAGATCCTGGTGTTGCCACACTTGTAACTGCCGTCGATACATCCGGAAGGCAAAGGACTACAAGCTTGGAGGAGTACTATCATCTGTGTGGCTATAATGATGCGAATTCTATACGAAAAAAGCATCAAGAACAACACAAGGCTCAGTTTTTGAAAATTTCTAATTTAAGCTCGTTAAAGACATCCAATATGGCAGAATTTTTAAAAGCTTGCAAAGAAAGACTAAGTTTATATGACGATATTACAAGTTACTACAATGAAAAATCTTGGTAAGTAAAAACATGATTTTTTTTTACTTGTTTACTTGAGCAACATGCAAAAATCTGTGTAGGTCGTCAAAGCTGAAGTTCAAATGCTACATTAGAAAACAAAAAGGTGTTCATGAGATCTGTAAGCGCTTCATTCACGGTAGTGCCAAATACGATGAAAAAGCAACTACAGGCGTAAGAACATCTACCAAGAAAGAGAATAGATACTATCTTTCTGCTCCCATTGATCACGAAAAAAGATCCAAGAAAACCATCATTGCTTTTGGTGATGGTATGTTTGGTTCCAGCCTCCATGGAAATAAATCTGCTCCTGTGCGGATGATTAAGAAGGCGTTGGAAAAATATTGTGGAAAGCAGCTTGATATTTGCATGGTGGATGAATACTTAACAAGCCAAATCTGCAACAAATGCAAGACTAGAAACCTAGACAATGTTGTAACCGCCAAATCAAAACGAAGAGTACATACGGTATTGCAATGTAAGCAAAACAATTGCAATATCATATGGAATCGTGATATCATGGCTGCTCATAACATACTGGATATATTTTTATTTGCTGCAAAAAACAAAAATCAGCGTCTTGATGCCTTTGTGCGTTAGTTGGATCCCAGTGGCCAGCTTTCCATGTGATTGATATGACTCTCTCATATTTCCGTACAGTGTAAAAGTGATAGTGTGTTATTGAATTTAGCTTTGCTTTTTTTTTTAAAAAAAAAAAAAAGATTATATTAAAATATATACAATCTAAGACGGATATAAAGCAAGGTTGTAAAAGTATAAATAAACATGTGCTTAATTCATCAAATGGTTGACCAGAGCATTTTGTAAGGCTTCAGTCAATTGGGGAATATTTGAGGGATCTTGTACAGAAATAGTTGTGTTTAAAGGATGAGTTGTATGTAAAGCAAACTCTTTTGCGGATGATGCATTCAAGCATAGACCGATATGAGCTGCGTTCATGAATGCCAGTAGTTCATCTTGGTCAATTTCCTGATGATAAAAGTGAACTGGTACAAATTCAGTTGTGCCATACAGCTGATTGATTTGGCGTACGATTTCAGGAACAGCTTCAAGTTCATGGGCTGGAATCTTGGATGAACATATCTGTACGAGTACGAGTCTATTGATTAATTTTGGCTGCTGACATAATAAATTAGCAAAGGCAGCCAAGGTATAGAGGATGTGTGCTGCAGTGGTATCTTCTTTGGAGAATACGATTTGTTTATCGAAAAAGAGGTTGCGTATGGATCGAGATCGTTTGTTGATTCTATCTTGTGTTATTTTCTAATAGAAATATTAAAAAAGAGAACTTGTCCATCTTCTTTTACAACTACCTCTGTTTCTATTTTCTTTAATTGATCTATCATACAAGTTAGAATTATTTTCTTGTTGTGTATGCCAATGTTATATATTTGCCTGTTTCACTTTCTAATCGTGTTTCAAGATAACGAGATGCTTTATCTATTGTTCAATTAGATGAATGTAAAGTACTTGATAAAACTTACTCATGACTTGCTTTATCTCCGCAGTGTTCATGTCGGTAAAGTTTACCCTTGATAATGAATTTATTGTTGTTGGCTGTAAAAAATCAATCACTGAAAAATAAAAAAAAGGGGGTTAGTCTTTTTATTCTTTTTATTATTTTTTGTTTTTGTACATTTTTTAATAGACAAATTCATTTCTTCATCAAAGTACACGTCTTTTAATTCTACAAGATGGAGCATTTGCTTGATTAAATGCTTTTGATTGGCAGTGATATCAGAAAACGATGACTTGCTGTCAGTAGAAGGAAGCATACTCTGCCTTTTTGATAAGAAAGAACAGGATGGGAGTTGTTCAACAGAGAAAGACATGGCTTTTGTATAAAATAAGTAAAGATAAGAAAAAGAGGGAGAAAGAATTAAATAAAAAAAATAATAGTTTATGCTTTGATCTCGGAATCGGAAAAGTTCATATTTCCGACAGAGCTTTTATTGGTTTTAGATGTCGTAATGCTTTATATAAAAAAGGTACATTGACTTTTTTTGTTTTTTGTTGCTTTGCATTTTATATGAAATGACTGACGTATTTTTACAGAAAACAGTTGTGGATGATAGGGTCATTTATTATTTAATAAAACATCATTTCATCCTATCTTGACAAAGTCAGAACAACTTGTAAAGAATCGAGATGAAAATCTACATTTTTTTTATTTTACGGCTAAAGTTTTGTGCGACTGTGATTGACAAAATCGTGGCAATTTTCCTTAAATTTCATTTGGTAAACTTTGATGTTTAAAAAACAGCTCAAAATATGCGCGCAAAAAAAGGGTGGCATAATGCATGACTTGAGGATTTAGGGTGCTTTATAAAAGTAAATCAAGCCCTTGTGTAAATAATAGTTTTTTTTATAATCAGTGTATTCCATCATTCACCATTACACATGTTAGTTTTTTTTTTTTACCCGCACTGGCTAAGGAAGAATGAATTTTCCATAGCGTTGGTTTAATCATTTTTGAGCAATGGTTACAATTAACTTTATAAAACCTTCATTTGCAATTCCTCTTTAAGGTAAACTCTATGTGTTTGAAGAGTATTGGGTTTTACTTGCTATTTTATATGAAAGAATCCTTTCTTTTCTTTTGATCATTGATTTCCCACATGCTTTGAGCGAACAAAGTCAGAAATACATACACTCCATAGCTGCTGCATCTGGTATTTGAAGCATTCTATTCAAGAAAGGCCTTTTATTAATCACTGTGTCATAATCATAGAAAGTCTAGAGGATGGTTTGTGATGTTCTCTATTCATAAGACTTCCTTTCACAGGTTCCCCTTTTGAGCTTTTATGATCGTTGGATAAAAGTAAGATAATAGGTAATAAAGCATACGCAATTCTATGGATGATCATAACAAATTGGGAGGGGATCATAGAACGATTGGTTTTGTATGCTTGACAAGTTCATCTAATAAACTACATTGTCATCACTGGCCACTGATGGATTGTTTGGTACGATCAGCAAGAGAACGATCGTCGTGCAATACACGCTGACAATGGTGGCCATGGGTTGTCTCTCTGATAAAATCAACTCTAGCAAAGAGTGTTTGTCCATACAAATATTTAAACAAACACGTAATAAAAAAGAGAGAGGGTGATCACAACATGAAAAGGGATACAAAACACTTTATCCTTCACACTGTATCATTAAAAAAGTTGAATGGTTTCACTGCACCCTTAACAAGGATTCTATCTATGGTAATCCTTCCCCTTTAACCTTATACCATAAATAGTAACTGTTGGCCAGTGTACTCTTGATACAAGACAATGTTAGCAAACTTTTTTTCTCTTTATTATTAAAGTAGTTGTGAACTAGATGATTAGTCTTTATTGAGAGGGATTGGCAGGTTTTTCGTTGGTTGAATGTTGACCGGCTGTGTTCAACTTTTCACCCTATAAAAGATGGACTAAATTAGATAAAGCGAATGATGAAGTCATCCTTTTCTCTTACGTGAATTTTTTTTGCTTCATAATGAACGGCTGCAATCTGAGCAAGTGTTTGATTGGCAAAATCATGAACCTTTTGACCAGTTGGGGTTTGAAGGGCAGCTTGAGCCTTGCTTTGAGCAGTTTGAGCAGCAGTTTGAGCCTTTTCACTAATCTTGTATTTCTTATCAATGTTCTTTACGCTATCCCAAATACGATACTTTTCATCAAATTGTTTAGCTAAGAGTAAAGAGAGATATTAGTACAAGACGGGATAAATTGTCTTTATTTTTACCGTTGGATTGTAAATTGCCCAAGAAGCCAGTTAGACGAGAAGAGAGATTGTATTTGTTATCATATTCAACTCCTTTAGCGACAACATGATCCTGAAGCATGTAACCATTAGCCAAGATTTCAGCAGCGATACGTGACTTTGGCTTGGTCTCTTGAGTTTCATGATGCTCTGAAGAGTTAGGATCAACCGATCTCTCATTATCAGTTGAAGGAATATCAAAATAAGGAGAAGCGACAATATGACTATCGTCAATCAAAGCTATCGATCACATCAGGACCTTTACTCACTTGTATTTTTTTTTTTTACCATTGCTTAAAAGAGCAGCTGTCTTGGCAGCAGATTCACGTTCAAAATGTACCAAAGCAATCTTGTGCTTTTCATCCTCTTCATCACTACATATTGACATAGTAAGTCACCCCTCTGTCGTTATCTTTTTTAAAAACTTACTTTTTTAATTCAAACTCTTTAATTTTACCACAAAACAAAAAGAATTCCTTTACTAATTTACACATAAGTAAGCTTATTCACTGTTCAATAAACTAAAAGAATCACCTGTTTGTTCACTCGATTGGGGAGAAATGTTTTTGACAACAATATAGTTGGGGGAAGGTGTTTCAGGTACCTTTTATTGTGAAACAGTTAAAAGATGAATCTTGTCTTTGCTTTCTAAAGAAAACTATCAACTACTTACAGAAATGGTCCAAGTGTTTGGCATATTTAATATAAACAATAGAAAAAAGAAAAAGAAAAAAAAGAAAAAAAAAAAAAAAAAAAAGAAAATATTTTTATTATTGGGACATGTGAAATATATAATCTGTGCTTCTATTTTTTTTTTTTTTTGTACCGCAAACAACACAATGAACAGTTTTATTCTATTTTAAGAAAAATAACGACTACGAATACACTTCTTTCCATGTTCATCTTTTACTTTCTTTTTCGATAAAGTCTACATGATCTCACCTTGACGTAGATGTGCTATTTATGCGTTTCATTTTACAAAGCATATTTCAATCCCCGATATTAACATGAAAAAAAAAAAAAAACGCGTTTTCATCACAGTGTGTCATTCCATGGTTTAGACTGATTTATGAGAGCAAAAAAAAAAAAAAAAAAAGAAAGTTTGGATGTCTTGTTTAAAAAGAAGGGTGAAATGGATAGGATGAAAAATAATAAATTTGTTTAAAAGTAAAGTTGCGTGATTTAATTCATGAATATTCACAAGGAATGATGCTTTACGGTTTGAATACAACCATGAACCCTCCCATTTGGAAAGAGACTGTGTGGATGGAGAGTGACTGTTATCAGCTCATTTGAAAAAAAAAAAAAAAAAAAAAATAGGTTAGAATCACTTTTTAGAAACATTATGCCTTGGATTCAAAAGGAAATTCGTCTGAGTCCTCGTAAAAGAGGTAGAATAGAAAGAATAAAAAAGATGGTTTATAACTGTTTTATAGGTTGTCATCTTGTACACCGAGAGATTGTTGGTCAGATTCCCGAGTTAAAGACGATGAAGGTGGGCATGGCGAATGTGTTTTGTAAGTGGGTTGGAACGATACGGAACATGACAAGGCCTAATAAAATACAGTGCAACATACCTCTGCTTCGTTAATGATCAATGAAAACGCAGACCCTGACGTACAGAAAGACATGGAAATGGGTTTAAATAAGATTGTACCCGAAACATTCCCTTATATTCACACAGACGAAGGACCGGATGATATGGTACACAAATCCATTTTACTGTAACTTGACTAATAGCCCCATTAGCCTGGTCATTTAAAATCAGGTCTTGTTGGTGTCTCACTTAATATTCCTATCAGTGATGGCCGTTTGAATCTTGGTACTTGGCAAGGGTAAGTTTTACAGGTCATAAAAGGCATCTTTTTTTTTTTTTTGCTAAATCATTCAAGAATCTATCTTTGTGAACATCGTGATTCTGGTGGATCACGTAGGGTCGTGGTGACTTTGCAAGGAGAAAAGAAATAGGATGATTTAGGATTTCATGTGCCAAAGAAAATCTATTTTCAATAAAATGGGCATCTTGTGCTTTTTTAATTAAAAAGTAGATAAATCATGTCTCTTTATGAAATGCATTTCACTGATGATCCCGTATGCTGATCACGGTTATTTACGGCTGGTTTATTTTTGTACTATTTTCAATTCATATCTTTCCTTTGTTCATTACACGTTCATAATCATATGAAGATGATTAAAACACCGATACTTGGTTCTATTTGCATGCGTTATTTATCTTGGCAAATATTTATAAAGACAAGTGAAGCTTTCTTCATGTAAGCAATAAAGTTTCTGTTTTCTTTTTCACTTGCATCATTGTTTGTATAACGTAAAAATAGATTATTTTTTTCTTTGGAAAAGAATATGATTTTGAAGGAAGAAATCGGCGGATAAAGCCATATCCGTCCCCTATTCTGGCCTAAAAGAGGACTTGATCAACCTCATGTATCGGACAAAGTCATAAACAAGAAGTAAAGCACACTCCATTTTCTTTTTTTTAAAAAAAAAGGGGAGGGGAGAAAAAAGGGCAAGGAAACGGCAAGACTCCGAACGATTCGTAAAGCAAACAATAAACAATATAAATACAACCCTCTCTCTCTCTTTTTTTTTTTCTTTCTTTTTCTTTTTTGTACTTTTTTATAAAACAAGATGGTTGCCTCAAGACCCGGATCTCCTTATACTGGAAGACCTGCCAGTTCACATTCAGTACATACAAAAGTGGAAGAAGAATTACATGAATATGCTGGTATTGATTATGACAAGGTAAACAACAAAAGATGATAAAGTAGGAATTAATACATCAACAGGTCACCATCAAACGTAATCCTTCTGTCGCTGTTCTTTATGAAGAAGCCTTGACGTATGAACAAGGCACGGTGATTTCCTCCGCCGGTGCTCTTTGTGCTTACTCTGGTAAAAAAACCGGTCGTTCTCCCAAGGACAAGCGTATTGTGGAAGAAGAAACCTCCCAAAAGGATGTCTGGTGGGGTCCTGTCAATACACCGATCAGTGAAAGAGTCTTCTTGATCAACCGTGAACGTGCGATCGATTACCTCAATACCCGTCCTCGTCTTTATGTCTTTGATGGTTACGCTGGTTGGGATCCCAAGTACCGTATCAAGGTCCGTATTGTGGCCTCTCGTGCTTACCACATCTTGTTTATGCGCAACATGTTGATTCGTCCTACGGAAGAAGAACTCGAGAATTTTGGTACGCCTGATTTCACCATCTTTAATGCGGGTGAATTCCCTGCGAATCGTTATACGACCGGCATGACCTCGACGACCTCTGTCTCGGTTAACTTTAAGCGTAATGAGATGGTGATCCTTGGTAGTGAATATGCGGGTGAGATGAAAAAGGGTGTAAGTAAACTTGAAAGGAAGAAGAAAGCGCTCTGACTTGTGAATTAGATCTTTACCGTCATGCATTATTTGATGCCCAAGGCTGGTGTTTTGTCCCTTCACTCCTCTGCCAATGAAGGTCCAGAGGGGGATGTCTCTCTCTTCTTTGGTCTCTCAGGTACCGGCAAGACCACACTCTCGGCAGATCCTAAGCGTAAGTTGATTGGTGATGATGAGCACTGCTGGTCGGATGATGGTATCTTCAACATTGAAGGTGGATGTTATGCGAAATGTATTGATTTATCGGCTGAAAAGGAACCTGATATTTTCAATGCGATTCGTTTCGGTTCCATTCTTGAAAATGTCGTGTTGGATGAAGAAAGCCGTGAGGTGGATTATTCGGATGATTTCTTGACCGAAAATACCCGTTGTGCTTACCCTATTTACCATATTCCGAATGCCAAAATACCTTGTATGGGGGGTCACCCAAAGAACATTATCTTGCTGACCTGTGATGCCTTTGGTGTCTTGCCTCCCGTTTCTAAATTGAGTGCAGAGCAGGCCATGTATCACTTTATTTCTGGCTACACAACCAAAGTACCCGGCACAGAGGATGGTGTGGTGGAGCCTCAGGCCACTTTTTCAGCTTGCTTTGGTGCTCCGTTCTTGGTCCTTCATCCTCAACGTTATGCGACCATGTTGGCAGAAAAGATGTCCTCGCACAAGGCTGATGCTTGGTTGATCAACACAGGTTGGATCGGTGGTTCAGCTGCGAATGCCAAGCGGTGTCCTCTGAAATACACACGTGCCATCCTGGATGCTATCCACAGTGGCGAACTGGCACAAGCTGAGTATGAAGAACTTGAAATCTTTCATTTGCGTCTACCCAAATCAGTCACTGGTGTACCCTCTGAGCTGCTGAATCCCAAGACAGCATGGAATGGTACGCTTGAAGATTTCAATCGTTCACTTTCTCATGTTGCCAGCATGTTTGTTGATAATTTCAAGATTTATGAGGATCAAGCCGCTCCTCAAACCTTGGCCGCTGGACCTAAACTTTAAATTTTTATTATTTTTTATATAAAAATGATTTTTATACTATTTTTAGTATCATTCGATATGGTATCATCCTCTCCTCAATGAGAAACAAAAAAAAAAAAAAAAAAAAAAAAAAAAAAAGGGGGCAAAAAGTCAATAGATAAATCCTCTCCTATTACTGTTATAGAATGAACCATATTTTTCGGTTTATTGACAAAATACAATTCAACCCTCAAATAGAAATTGGATGAATTAATATAATAAAAATGGTATATACACACAAATTAAATACGTAATTGATGACGAAGTGCATTCAATTGTCTATAATCTTCCGAACAAGGTATCTTTTCCCAAGGCACATCTTGAGTAGGTAATAAAAAGTACAATTCTTCATCTGATGATGACAGTAGAGGAGATGAATCAGTGGATTCTAATCGCATCGAATGAATAGAAGCTGTATGACCACCCCCGATATCCAGTGGATTGATTTCAGGGTAGTGTCCTTTGGGTATTTCTATTTTGCTTAGTCTTGGATCATCTGAAGGTCTAGTCAAGCGTGAAATATCTGCTTTTGAATAATAAGAAATTAAATGTAGTTTTTGGTTTGAGGCTGTGCAAATGGAAAAACTTTGTTTGATGAGTCCATCTGGTTTATAACAAAACACACCATTGTTACTGCGAGGTCTTTTCTTTGTATCCAATTCTCGATATGTCAAGAAACTACCCAACACTCGACTGGGTGACCATGTCCTACCATCCGTCCAACGTCGCATGCCTGCTTCTCTTTCATCCCAAGCAAATATTGAACCTGAACGTATCTCTGAACGCTCTTTTGATGAAAGTCTTCTTTTCACTCTTTGAAGTGTTCCTTTTTGACATGCTTCAAATATCAAAAGTGCATCTTGTGCTGTTTTGATATAACCAACAAATGATTCCATGATTTATAAAGAAAAAAAAAAAAAAAGGGAGAAATAAATAAATAAATAAAAAAAAAAAATGGCTATTTATATTCTAGATTTTTTAAACTTTTTTTTTTTTTAATTATGTCATTTGTTTAATAAACAATAAAATAAATTTAGATTTTATGCATTTTTTTTTTAGATTCAAAATAACATAATAGGAAATTAAATAAGGTTTTATCATTGTTCTCTCTTCCCCCCTAATTTTTATTATTAAAATGATCGCATGTTTTAAAACAAATTACATGCCAATGTCATTCATCCAATCCATCACATTTTTAAATTCATCTTTTCTTGTTCCTTTCACTTGATCAATCCAACCCTCTAGAAATGAAGGTAATTGACTTGATTGGTTTGTGTTGACATGAAGAATAGGAAAATGAGGTTCAAATTGGCTGTGAGGTAATTGTGCCATGTCTTGTTCACCATCGATTAATATCAAACCAGAAACGGGTTTATTTGAAACATATTTTTGTGCAATACTCCAAGCTGTGTTTCCTTTGCTTATTAATAAAGGTGGGAAAAATGAAAGGTTGGATGTGACTTGAGTGAGGTCTTTATAACCTAATTGTAATCTAGTCAAAGCATCCTTTTCGTTGGTTGATAATTCAATCGATGCATCCACTGAATGGTATCCCAATTGACTAAATTGTTTTTGCCATAAAGAGGACCATTCACTGCTTTATTGTTATCGACGACTGTTTGCATCATCTTTCACTTACTCTTCTTTTTCTTGTCTTATTCTTAGTAAAAGAATAGGAGTCGGTCTTTTTATCGTAACATTGTCACCTGGACTAACTGAACGAACAGTTGTTTTGTATCGTTTTATTATACTTGTTAAACGACTTGGTTTTATCATTTCAAAATGAATAATAAAAAGGGAAAAATAATAATAAAAAAAATTCTACACTCTTAAAAAATTAAAATACAATAGCCAATCACATCATTTGGAAAATTTTATTCCTTTTTTGTTTTCTACTCTAGGCACTTTTTTTTTTTTTTTTTTTTTTTTTCTCTCTTATAATTCAACCATGGCAACAGCATCAACTATAGCAACTCAATCTGTCTTGCGTAAATTCTGGGATTCTCCTGCTGGTCCTAAAACAATTCACTTTTGGGCACCTGCTATGAAATGGGTAAAAATAGATACCCTTTTTTTTTTTTAAAAAAAAAAAAAACAGTTGAAAATACTCACTATTTTATGTTTTATTCAGGCCTTGGTATTTGCTGGTATTGGAGATTTACAACGACCTGCAGAAAATTTGAGTTTGACTCAAAACTTTTGTAATTGAACAAGTGTTTTATTATAGACTATTAATATAATAGATAGCTTTAATGTTGACCGGTTTGATCTGGTCGCGTTATTCAATGGTGATTAAACCCAAGAATTATACTTTATTTACTGTCAATCTTTTTGTGTTTGGTACAGGAGCAATGCAAGTCGGTCGTATCTTTAAGTAAGGACTATGGTTTCATATTCTACTATTTCATACTAAACAATCCATTAGGCATCGTATGTCTGATGAATACAAGCAAAGTGAAAATAAGGCATAAAACTAGAATTTATTATTAAAAACAAAACCTACTTTATTTGCATATGCTTCATCTTTTGTACAACTTCACATGCGCGGTTAATCAATTCTCTCTCTTTTTTTTTTTTTTTTTTCACGCGGTTACTGCTTTCTTTTTTTCTTTATTTTTTTTTTTTCTTCTTTAATCATGGTTGTAGAAAATTATTCAGTGAAGGTATCAGAAGAAGGTGACGTTCGACGTTCAATTCTATCACCAAGTCAGTTGATGAAAACACCAGCCAAAGGTGTAGAAACTTTATATGACGTTCTTCAATATGCTGCCACTTCTTTCAAGGATCGTAAAGGTTTCAGTTACCGCAAGTTAGAAGACACAATTGTGGAAAATAAAGAAATCACAAAGGTTGTCAGTGGCAAAGAACAAAAGGTGTCCAAGACCTGGACTTACTTTCAACTCAGTGGTTATTATCACTACACATATCAACAAGCAGCTGACATCACAAAGACTATCGGTGCTGGTTTACGTCAACTTGGTTTATATAAAGGTGATAAAATACAAATATCTGCTTCGACAAGGTTTACAATAAAAGTGAAAACTATTGCTTTTATTAATCAATTGTGTATAGTTCTGAATGGATGTTTTTAGCACACGGTATAATCCATAAAACAAGACAAAAAAAAATAAGAGTCTTATTCTACACATAGGCGCCTTTAGTCAAGCGATGACTATTGTCACTGCTTATGATACCTTGGGACCCGAAGGTCTTCAGCACGCAATATCTGAATCTGAAGCCACACTTTGTTTTATGAACAGTGACCAGTTACCTGTTCTTAACAAGGTCCTCTCTGGTTGTCCTTCAGTGAAATCCATCATTTATCGTGGTGAAGCTAACCCAGAACATATTCACAAACTCAAATCCAGTTTGCAAATCAACCATGTTCTTTCTTTTGATGAATTGTTAAAATTGGGTGAAGAACATCCTGTAGATGTTGTTAAGCCCACGTCCAGTGAACTGTGTTGTATCATGTATACCAGTGGAAGTACTGGCAGTCCAAAGGGCGTCATGCTGACACATGGAAACGTAGTGTCTGCTAGTAAAGTATACAAGACACTATCAATTCAGCGTACTCATCTTTCATATCCTTCTAGTCGCTGGTGTTTCTCGAATGCTTCAACATTTACTAGAAGCCAATGATACCATGATGGCTTACCTTCCACTAGCCCACGTCCTAGAATTCCTCGTTGAAAATCTTTGCATCTTCTTGGGCGTCACGCTTGGTTATGGTTCCATCCGTACTCTGACAGATGCTTCTGTTAGAAACTGTAAGGGCGATCTTCAGGAATTCGCACCTACCATCTTGACAGGTGTCCCTCAAGTATTTGAAACAATCCGCAAGACGATTTTATCCAAAGTGGCCCAGAGGGGCGCTCGCGTAGAAAATATTTTTGGAAAGGCAGTTGAATTCAAACGGTTTTTACGTAACCATGGCTTGAGCACATCGTTTTTGGATAACACCATCTTCAAGACTGTCAAGAAACAACTGGGTGGTAAACTTCGTTATTGCCTTTCGGGTGGGGCACCACTTTCTGCAGAAACGCAGGACTTTTTGTCACTGACTGTCTGTCCTATCTTGGCTGGTTATGGTATGACGGAAAGGTAAGAAGAAAAAATGATGGTTTGAACAAAGCTAACGTGTTGATTAGTTGCGGGTAAAAAAGAAAGAAACATGTAAAAAGAAACAAAACCAATTTTATTCTTGATTATAGTATGTGTGCTATCATGGCACCCGAACAGTGGGCCTTGAAGGAAGTAGGAGCACCTGTTCCATGTGTGGAAGTCAAATTAGTAGATCAACCTGAACTTGGTTATTTAACCACCAACCTTCCTCCACAAGGAGAAATCTACATTCGAGGACCTTCGATCACCGCAGGCTATTATAAACGTGAAGACCTCACCAAAGAGACCTTGACCGAGGATGGTTGGTTAAAGACGGGTGATATCGGCGAATGGACAAAGAGAGGAACACTTCACATCATTGATCGAGTCAAGAACTTGGTCAAGACAAGCAATGGTGAATACATTGCTCTCGAGAAGCTCGAAAGTGTCTATAAATCATCTCCCCTGGTTGAAACTCTCTGCGTCTTTGCCGACCCCTTATATCCTCATCCTGTGGCACTTTTGGTGCCCATCGCAAAAACCCTCGAGACCTTCCTTCGTGAAAAGGGTATACAGAATGAAGACTGGGAAGCTCTTTGCTCCAGCAAAGAGACACGTCAACAGGTACTGCGTGCTATGCAAGAACAAGCAAAGGCAGGTGGTTTGCGAGGTACAGAAATCATTAGTGATGTCTGGGTCTGTAAGGATATTTGGACACCCGAGATGGGATTGTTGACGGCTGCACAAAAATTGAAGCGTAAAGAGATCAACAAAATGTATGAGAAAGAGCTCAAGGAGATGTAAGGACAATAATGCAGAAAAAAAAATGCCGTTTTATTAATTACTTCTTTAGGTTATCTGCTCAAATGTAAAACAATGCTTTACTATAATAAAAAAGGAATAAATCTTTTTTTTTTTTTCTGTTTTGTTCTAGACGCCAAACAATACAGTTACAGCTTGAAGCATAACTGTACTATTCATAAACTTGAATCACAGACGCATTGATGAATTTGAGAAAAAATTGATATCCGAAGCGCAACAGGATAATATTGGCTTACCATCAGATAATTTAATGATATCAATTGCTCAATGTTTTCTCTTAAGCCCAGCTAATCAAAGCTAACAAGACTGACGCTACTCATTTACTGAAAAAACCATAAAAAAAAAGAGACTTGAGCAATATACAGAATAAGACATAGTATCTGTTGTTTGTTTCCTTCATATTGTCTTAAAGTTTAGCAATATTTATCATCAGTAATCAAAAAAATAGATTATCTTTGCGCAAACACCGAATTTTTAAAGTGACTCACTGTGTGGGAAGAGTAGAATTTCCAAACTTACTCCGCCACACAGCGGAGTCTATTGCTGTCAATATTTAAAAGGGTCAATAAGGTTCCTTTTTTTTTTTTTTTTTTTTTCTTTCTCTCTCTCTCTGTGAATAACCATGGATATTGTAATTAGACAAACAACCGTTGAAGACGTTCCCACCATTTTACATTTTATCAAGAGTCTTGCAGCTTATGAAAAGCTGTCCGACCAAGTAACAGCTACAGAAGAGATTCTTAGAGAAACACTTTTTGGTGAACGTCCCTATGCGGAAGCTGTGATTGCCTATGCCAGAAAAGAAAAGGATTCACCACTGGAACCTGCTGGTATTTCCATCTTTTTTCACAACTTTTCTACATTTACTGGAAGACCTGGTATCTACCTTGAAGATCTCTTTGTTCATCCAGAGTTTAGAGGAACCGGTATCGGAAAGAAGCTGCTGATCTACCTTGCCAACCTTGCCAAGCAAAGAAACAATCCTCGATTTGAATGGGTGTGTATCGATTGGAATGAACCTTCTCTCAAATTTTATGAATCACTAGGTGCTAAACCACTTAAAGAATGGATCATTCATCGTGTAGAAGGGAAATCACTCGAGGAGCTTGCTGCCTTGTAGAATATTTATAAATAAAAAAAAAAAGAAAAAATGATGGTTTTTATTTGATGAAATGGATTACAATTGTGAGTATTTACTGATCGACATGGAAGAAAGTCCTCTTAGGCTACTTAAAGCAGACGATGGTGCAAATGAAATTCGACTTGTGTTACTGTTGGTTGCTGTACCTTCCTCTTGTTTTTCAGCTTCTGTGGCCTCTTCTAACAGTGGCACATTGGTTGTGACTGATTCAAGTGTAGTAGATGGCTCAGTTGAATTGGATGTTATTAACCTTTCTATTGAAGGGCTTGTTCTTTTTGAGGCATTCCTATAAAGTTCGTTTAAATGTGGCCAGCGTTCTCGATTGGTGATTCTGTCCTCAGGATCCAAGTATTTCTCCATTTCAAATAATGCTTTAAATACATGCGATGTTTGTTGATGAATCTTGTTGGACTTCTCTTTGATGATAGCAACTATTGCAGAAAATAAATATAAGTGGATATCCCTTCTTTCTGTTGATCTTTTTTTAAGTAAAACCCTCTGAGAACTTTTCAGACGCTAATTTCGCTTGGTTTAGTGCCAAAACTATTGATTGTGATATGGATTGACTGAGTTCGTCCGCATGTCTAATATGCTGCAACAATGATATCTGGATGGTATAAGTAAAATTGCCCTTTATTCATTATTATTGTCTACCTGTTTTGTATTAATAACTGTCATTTGTGATTCTACATGAGCTTGTAAATCAGATAAAATTTCAGTTAAAAGATCTGAGAAACCTACAAGAACAATGAGTAGTGCAATCTAGTGTTTATAGGTACATTAGGTTACTTTTGTCTTTAATTTGTTCATTCAACTCGTATTTCACATTCGGCTTAAACGTTATCATACTTTCTAGGCTAAATTTTTTCTCTTGGGCCTTTATCAGTGGCTCTACTTTTTTAATCTTTTGTAAGTATTCCAGCTCATCGTCGATGGTTGTTTCGGATCGTTTAACGACTTCAATCACGCCTTCCTGTCATTCCCACCCTTCTGTATAAGGTTTATTTAATTATTTATATATACCATAGCTTATACCTCTTTTGTATTATCGTCTTTTGCTGAATCTTTGTCTAAGCAGGAAAGTTAGGTAGTTGTATTTGAATTAAGCCAAAAATATGCCTGTGTACCTGAATCTTGTTTTGCAGAAGATTGCTCATTACTCAAAGAGAGGGACAAAGATGACTGACTTGGTGAAGGTGTAGGCTATTCCTTTCAATGTAATTACTACATCTTTTATACAACTACATGTTTTTACCATGACGTTCTTTTTATTTATCAATAAGAAATTGGACTTGACATGAAATGCAGCAAAATCATTTCAGCTCAAAATTTTAGCCAATCATTTTTATCCTTTTTTTTTACAGCCTTCAAGTTTCTTTTGAAATCAATAGTACTAGTTATGGGTAAGTTAATATACTTAACGTTGGTACATGACTCTATTCCTTAAGTCAATCACTTATACATTAATGTTAGAATATCAAGAAAAGCTGATAAGTAGCTATATAGCATATGTAACACGGCGTTTCACGCCGTTATATGGTTATTCAGAGTTGCCGCAAAGTTAAAAAAAAGGGGAAAAAAAAACACAAATAGATACAGTTATATTTTATGCAAATATGACTAATCATAGCTTGAATTGTCATTATATCTTGCCAGTGATTTGAAAGATTTGTCAACGGGGCCTTTATCCGCACCGTATATCCGGTGTATGCTCTCAAAAAGGTAATTTAGTGTACCTGTGTTTGGCATCCAAGGAAAATTTTCTTCTAGCGACAACCAATCATGCTTATTGTTTATTCTTAGGACATCACTAGTGCCTGGTATGAATGGAACTAACTTTTGGTACGACATTTAAGAAAAAAGTATATAAAGGCATGTTCGCGACTTTTTTTTTAATATTATTATTGAAATTAAACTTTAAAAATGTAAGTAACTTGGGTTTTAGGAAGCAGACAATCGTTATGGGTATTAACGTACTCTTATTCAGGGGACTCTTTGACAAATTTAGCGAACAACACGGTGAAGTTCAAAATACTGCTCACGAACATAAGGGTCACCTTAGTCACGAACTCATTGCCGGTGCTGGTAAGTTGTGAATGTGATTTTTTATAATGTATTTTAAGCTTATTTTTTTTTAAAAAAAAACTATAGCCTCTTTTGAAGCCATCAAGGCCTATAACAAACATTGTGAAGAAAATGGTAAGCCAGTTGATCACGGTACTGCTAAGGCTCTTCTTGCTGGTTTTGCTGGTATGGCTTTGGACAAATTGTAAGTGGCAATGCAGTAAACTGTTCTTTTCAGTCAACTAAATCTGTTTTATAGGATTGAAACTAAGGGTCTTGATTTCATTGATAAGCAAAAGGCCAAGAGACATGCTGAAGATGAAGTAAAGCAATACTATGAAGAAGAACACTAAAGCCGCTCCTATGCAAATATAGGCATACCCATTTTCTTTGTAACATAAACTTTCTCAAAAAAAAATACCTTTTTAAAATAAACAAATGCCCAAGGCTACTTGTTATTTGTTATAAGTAACATCATTTTTTACTGCTTTAAAGAAATCAATACTTTAGTACACAGTCATCATCTTGACTACTTATTTGTGGTGAGCTTAACAATATATTATATTTTTAGGTTAGTGTCTACGATTAAACAGCATTTTATTTATAAAATTTTTAATATAAATTACCAATGAGCACATAGTAACTTAACTGTACTGTATTTGTCCAGGTCAGATCTGAAATGGTAAAAAGTAGTAAGCACCTCTCAAGAGACAAGAGAGAAAACAAGCATAAAGGTTTAAATAAATCAGAAGCAGTATTGAAATATACTTCATTTATTTTTTGCGCATGTCTGGAGAAAATTACTGCTCATTATTCCAAATAAAGCATTACGCATAGAAGTAAAAAAAAAAAAATAAACAGCCACCGGGACAAGATCAATCAAAGAAAGAAAAAGAGTGTAAAAAATCCCTTAGGAAACAAGAGCAAACAAAGATGAAAGGAAAGTAAGTGATAAAGGAATGAGGAAATTAAGGATGAGAGCTGAGCCAACGAAGAAAGTGTTCACCAAGAGAAGTAATACTCTGATGAAGATAGCCATGTTGTAGTTGGTCAACCTCAAGAGAGATTGAGCATATAACAGGTCAAAAGTCAGTCCATCGTGGGAAAACAAAGGAGCGCATAGGGAGTTTATTAAAAAGGAATTATAAGGGATCAGGAATAGTTGCAGGAAGGCAAAGTCGATACACATCAAGACAATTGATACCATGTGAACGCGTGAGCATGTATGATGGATATCTTGGACATAGCTTTGGTTTGCCTTCAGGTAGCCAACCAAAACTCCAGCAAATAAAACTTCGTTCTTGAGCTGTCATAGATAACCAGAGTATAGGACCAATCATGATATGTGGGTAACAAAGGAAAAGTAGTCTCGCGATCCTGCATCCTTAGTAACAGACGCTATAGCAACTATGTACGGTTTAGTGGCCCGGAAGATACGAGGGATAGGTTTAAGATAGGATCGGTCATGTGTTGCCGTAGGACCATCCTTGCGAGCTTGCACAATTGATATCCCCTTGGTGTGTTGAATAGATCAATTTTTTGTACTTCATATTTTCTTCAGTGAATTGGATATAAAAAAGTTGCAGAAGGACTTGACCTCTTTTAATATTCATTTAATAATAGGAGGACAATGAAATGGCAAAAAAAAAACAAGACCTATGATAAGGCGGATCGCGATAAAATCCAGAGGGGATAAACTTAATGATGTTGAAGCCTTTTAGTACAGGTATCACTGATGCTAGCGACGCAATTCCTGCCTAATATTCTGTAAATTAATATGATAACTGCTTAAGTAATATACTTATATTAATGTGCTCTTCATTTTATTTTCCTCTTTTTTGCCAACTTTTTCGAACCAATGTCCGATTAAGGGTGGAATCACTGTTGTTTAAATAAATTATCCAGATTGGGCCATCAAAGTTTGTAAATAAATTCTGTTTTCTTTTTTCTACTTATGCAAAAATTAAAGTTTTCAATTGGTTTTGTACATTTGAAGCGGCGAAATGCTCTGAATCATTTGCATTTACATAAACATTGTACACTCAACAAAATCTATAATTAAACGAGTTTTATTAGATACAAAATACAATTGTTAGTCATAGAATAGCTCGAATAATTTAATATATGAAGGGCTTGATTTGCTTTATATCATTTTTCTTAAAATACAATATGCGTTTAAGTTTCATACAATACCAAATTTTTCATTTAATTGCATTGGCGAACAATAAATCGGGCGATAACCAAATCAAGTCTTATCCGAAAAAAAAAATATAGCATTCTACATAAAGTAATTCTCATGCAGATAACCCTAATTAGTGATTTTTCTGTTTTTTCTAGAACATCCAGCTCAATTATGTCTCAGATTGCTTTGCTAATCGACCCTAAATAGGGTTCTAGATAGAATCTAACAAACAAGAAAAATTTTAGGGACTTTAATTGTTAGTAACTGTAATTCATTTAATTGGTTATCAAAAAAGACAGAATAAAAATATAAAAGAAGCAGAATCATTGAGGACCCTGCATTTCCTAATTATCTTATTTTATACAAAATGCCATGTAGAGCTACGAGCTACGCTAACGTTGCTGCTGTTGCTATTTCAGCTGCTGCTACCCCCAAAGCCACCAAATACCCTATCGATCGTACCGCAGGCGCTAAAGCTACCAACATGGTTACCAAAAGTTCCTTTTTAAATACTACTGCCAATGTTACTACCAATGCTACCGCCAATGCTTGTTCAATCATTTGGAGAACTACAAAACTCTCTGCTCAAACAAGGCCCATGTCTTCGAATTTAATGGCTGTAGATAATTTAGCAAATAATGATGTTAGCAACAGCTATTATTCTTTTTGTCCAAAATGTGGTGTTGATATTCTTATATTTTCGCATGAAAGCTATTGTCCTTTGGCCAGATAATAATTACCAAAGCCTCAATACCTTATTTATTTTCAACTTATGTTGATACTTGTAATAACTATTTTGTATATTAATAAATAGCAATAGAAAGTTATTCCTTATAAGAACCTGTTATAAGAATCAACTCTATTGCGCCCTATATGTTCGTTTATTACGAAGCTTTTTACATATTTTATTCCTATCTGTCAGTGTATCCTTTTCTGTATATACTCTTTATTCACCCTTAGTTATTGATGATGTTTAACAAACAAAAGATCTAAACATGGTACATAATGAATTTTGAGTTTTGCGTTGCAAATGCTCTTTTCAGCTTGCAAAAGTAATTTAACCTTAAAGCTGCTTGATATGCTCCACAAAATTATTATCAGGAGGAATGGCAGCTCACATTATTGAACAAAGCTATGGCTCGTTCTTATAGTTCGTCTTTTTGTCAATTTGCATATTAGCATTAAAATTTGCTAGGTTATCTAAAAAACTTTATTTCACCGTTTCCTTTTATAAAGCTAAAATAACATTTCAGTTTATTAAATAATATAGTATTTAGCATTTATGGTAAGCTATCTACTGTAGGCAGTAAGTAAAACTATTGTTGCTATTAATTACATTAACTCAAAAATTGTGATTTTGATATTTTGCTTTATTTTTTCATTGAATAGCAATAATCTTGAAGTAATCAATGAGGCAGCTTCAGATAATACTCTATCTCATTTTTATTGCCAATAACCTTTATATTTTGTGGTATACTCAATTTTTCTCTTGCTGTTTAATTCCTTTATATATATAATGATGGTTCTTTTCAGCACACGGCTTTGCTGTCAAAACTTCAATCCTCGATCAGTTTTAAAACCTTTAAATTACTGCTACATTTCGAAAAGCACAAATTTCACTATACAAGAATTGTTTCATATACCTTCTTTTATATTATCTATAACAAAAACAAAAGTTATATTGTTTCAATGTTATAGGAAATGCAAACATTTTAATTCTAGAAATACCATTTCTGATTTCCTTTTAATACCTATGCTTTCTAGATGAAGCTTCACAAAATCTAAGCGTATAGAGGATTTATTTAATCGACTGCAAATAAGAAGTTTTGGTGTACCTTTATTGAATTTGCAATTATATAAAAAGAGTTGCAGATAATTATCAATAGTAACTTATTGATTATGGTTCTTGACCTTTTTTTTTTTTTTTTTTTTTTTTTTTTTTACACTGAATTGAATACGTACAGCATTTTGTTGATAGTCAATGATGTAATTTATGAAAGAATATTGATTATTTTGTCCACTCCAGTATTTGATGTGGAATAAGCGTGGCCGTTTACTATCCCGATTTTGGGTCGGGAATTATACCGTTCCCAGGAATAGATGTCGCGTTTACTTGTCGCTATTTTGTATATATTGTATTATAAAATTTGTAATAATGCGACTATATTTTTTGAAAATGGTGTATATCTCTTCCAAATTTGGCTTGTGTACCTTTATGATCGGATCAAGTATTATCGTATATGTTAAATTTGTTCATTTTACTGCTTGATCTGTTTTCAAAAGGATAGAAGAGAGCTACAAGGTATCAAAAGTGAATATGAAAAGTATATAGAGGGACATTGCTTAATCATATGGGCTAATAAGAAATTGAACCGGAGGAAAACGCCGTGTTCGCCGTGCTCGCATTGGAATTCTCTGCTTCCATGCATCTCAGAAATACAATTATCGGCTATGCGCATATTTCCTTTGATCCAATGTTTTCTGGCAAACTGTCGTATTCCAACATACTTTAAACATGATTCATATTCAATTTAGAAGGAATTAGAGTAGTGAATGCTTTACAAAGATTTATTACGATTCTTTTTTCTGTTGTTCGCTCCTGATGTAATGACATATAAATGAAAAATAAATATAAACAGTTCGCCTGCATGACCAGAAACATATCTTCACTTTATTGGAAAGTTTTCTCATCTGTTTGAAAGACTGTTGTTCTATATGTTTAAACATTTACTTTGTTTACAAATAAAATTAAAGCCTCTTATACGATCAAGGGCAAGATGCGTTGAATAACTTTTGTATGCTTGTTACAAGTTCCTATTTCATACGCTTATATTACTTTCTTTGTCTGTATATCTTTTGATGAACTTCAATAATTATGAAAATTTACATCCATAAAAAAAGATGTCTTTAACACTTGAAATTTTCAAAATATTTTTGTAAGACTCCAAAAAAAAAAAAAAAAAAATGTGTACGCATGGCTAATCTGGATAACGACATTTTGGAAGAATAATGTTTATTACGGATAAACCAAGCCCGACATAACATTTTTTTGGTTATATCTTACAAATCCCGAAAAGAGCAACCTTACGGATTAATTGTTTTCCGATATGACATAAAACCCCACACTAAATCGCCCTTCTTCCAAAAGAAGGTTCTTTTCAACAATGATTCCAATCGCACCTGCAATCAACAATAAAATTAACACAACTAACGAAAAGATTGTCATTCCAAAGACAAAACGTAAGAAATCAAAAAGAAGCTGTGATTTATGTCGCCAAAAAAGGTCTCGGTGCGATGGCAGTATAAAACAACCTTGCACTAAATGTCAACAAGCTCAGGTAGATTGCGTTTATTCATCAAAACAAGTAAAAGAAGGATCTTCAGGTAGAAGTTATACGGCAATGCTTGAGAATCGAGTGAGACATATGGAAATCTTGATACAAAAATTGGCTAAACAAAAGGAAAACGCATCGAAATATATGCCAAAAGAGAACAATGAAGAAGGTATCGATACGAACAATAGCAGCATTTGTTCTGGTATGTTACTATATATGCGCACACGATACGATGGTTGAATATTTTTATATGAAAAAGATGAAAACGCCTGCTCTATTATATCTGATGGGATAGAATCACTTCAGCAACAGATGAACAATTTAACTGTCAAAGATTATCAACGTATACGATATATAGGATCTAGTTCAGGGATGCATCTAATTGATCAAGATATATTGAAAAATAATAGAAAGGTTCAACTTTTTGATGAACCCTCCTGGTTTATACAAAAACTAAATGATGATAACGAAGAAAATGTTATCATGAAAGCAAAAGAGGTTCAGCAAACTCAAAATACTCAATTGAACGGGCCAATACCAGAAAGAATCAAGATCTTTGAAGACATGACGTTGATTACTCATGAAATAGCCGACCTTTTAATTTTTTAGTAACAAGATATTGTGAATCCTATGATGCTTTACTAATTATATTAGCTATTTTACTCGAATACATCCCGGCTGTGCAGTTGTAAACAAAATTGAATTCTTGGAACAATATTATTTTCACAATTCATCTCCACCTGATAAATACTTGACTTATTCTATCGCTTTCTTGGGATCCATGATTGCCTCTGCAGATGACTTTGAGGGTAGAATCACATCAAAAGAACTTATGACTATAAGAAAGCATCTAAAAGACAAGGCATATCAAATCATTGGCATTTCATATAAAAGACCTTTAGTTTCTACAATACAAGCACTTTTGGTACTTAGTGTGTATGTAGAAGATGAAGTAGAAAACGAGGATGAAGACATGAGTCACTGGTAAAATGATAATAACAATATACTTGTTGTTTTACTTAGATATAAAACAGGTTTATCTCTGGTATGGCTATTCGCTTAGCTCAAGATATGGGACTTCATCTTGATTGTTCGAATTGGAAGATTCCAAGTTATGAGATTGAGCTTCGAAGACGATTATGGTATTCGTGCTATTTTATTGATAGATGGGGTTCTGCTCAGCTTGGTCGGCCGATGACCATCAATGATGACGAATTTGATGTCAAATTACCTTCACCTTATGAATTAGGTACAAACGTACCTCGTACACTGGCTCAAACCATACCTCCACTCCTCCTTCAGGCGTATACTGCATTGGAACAAAAGATCCCAATTTACCATGGATGCAGTTCCTTTATTGGTATTACAAAATTACTTGGTCAAGTTCTCATTGCGCTCTATTCAGCCAAAGCTCGACAACAAAGAAGTAAAGAACTCATTTATAGTTTGGAGCATAGCCTTAATCTCTGGAAGCAATCTATTGTGACGGAAATGATCTCAAAATCCGAGATTCATGAGGATTTACCGTTGATTAACATATCTTATTTCACCCTTTTGATTTTTATATATAGACCATTTATCAATGCCGACACAGAAGACCCTGAATTTGTATTTAAAGCACTTGGTATATGCACAAGTGCTGCACATCATATATTAAATTTTGCAGAAATGGAAACGAAACGTACATTTATAAATGCCCCTTGGAGTCCAATTACCTAGTAAGTATTACAATTGTTCATGCATTAGGTAACCCGCCATTATTGTAGCTCCATATTCCAAGCAGCCATTATATTTTTACATAATGCAAAAGGAGAAAACGAACTACTCAAACGCCAAGGACAAGAAGCTTTAAATCGATGTATAAGGCTGTATATATATGGGCCGGATGCATGCCTTACGCGCACAGCCAAGGTCTTGCTTGCCGTTGCCTCCGCATATCGTGTATCATTTGAAGCAATCAATTGTTCCCTTTCATTTAAATGTACTCCATCACCTTCATTGGACACCATTCAGCCAGTTATAATTACTAGGGAAACCTTGCCATCTAAAGAAACCCAAGAAATAGTCCATCAATATCATCCTATACACACTAAAATTGCAACCATGACAAATAGTCTATGTTTAAATAGTACTCGGCCCGAAGACATGTTCAACTTTTCTTTGAATTCTGCTGGATTTTTAAAAGGATCATTGGATGTTTATAACAACCAAACAGAGCCTATTCAACAACAACAACATCAGCAGCAGCAGCAGCAGCAGCAGCAGCAGTGGGATAGTAGTAACGTTGATTTTCATTCAGAATTATTTACCATAAATAATGAAAATTTCTTACAAGACTTCAATCTATCAAGTTTGAAATCAGATGTGCCTTTATGGGATGTGCCAAGTGGAGTTACATGGAATGAATGGGAAGAGTTCATGAAACATAGTGGTTGATTTTATTGAATTTTTTTTTGTTTTGTTCTTGTTTTTGCCATAACTGTATATTAGACTCTAATCGAAATAAACCCCCCCCCAGACATTTTAATTTGTTATATAGCCACAAAAGTGATAGCAGAAAATATTGTTTAGATTGTTACAAAAGAAGAGAAGTTCCCTCCTTTTTCTTTTTTTCTTTAATGGGATTCAATTTACATATTAAATTATATTATGTGAGTATTGCTATTATATAATTTTCTTTTAAAACTCGTATCCTTCTACTTTAAAAAGCTCTGCATAGTCAAAATATCTAGTCATCAATTGCTGAACTGGGCGAGGTAAATTCATAGAAGTTAACATATTTTGCATTTTAGAGAGACCTTCTCTACGAATAAGGATATTAAGATTACGAGCAATTTCACTAGGATACTACAATAATAATGAGGGAATTGAATTATTTTATAAAAGGCTTAAACTTACCACTATCTCATGATACCATCTTTCATGATATACTGTTAGTTTGACAGCTGCTAAAAGAGCTCTCTGAACATTTGGTTCTGAGACATAAATTTCCAAAAGCTTCATCCAGGATTTAGCAGAGAATTTATGATCCAAACATTGTTCATATGCATCTTTGGCATCATTTTCATGCCATAGTCTAAGAGCAAGATCACCTAATAACTCCCATTCTGCGCCGGTCTTGCGATAAGGCATTTGTTGTGCACGATAATGTGCTGCCTCAGTTTTCCAAAAAGTGTATATGCGCAAGTCTTCATACAATACCATAAACAAATTGTCTAGCCAACGCTCACAAAGACGCTTATTACTAAACGTGAAGCTGACACCATCATTTGGATGAGGAGGATTTTGGATGGATACATTGTTGCCGTTACCATTATCAGACTAATGTTTATTAGTACCCATTCTTTTTTTTATTATTTTATTCTTTCTTTTCCCATTCCCTCTTACCTTTGATTTATCTTCCGCAACTTGTTCTGGGCGTACTAGAGGAGTATGAGGAACCTCGATTGGCGTATTTTCTTTATCTTCTTCATCGTTTAAATCAACGGTTTCCATATTTTCAGTGAGCTCATTTTCTAATGTCTCCTCATCCTCATTCTTGGTCTCTTTCTTTTCTGCTTCTACATCGATTGTAGCAGTCTCTGCTTCATTATTATCGTCATTACTTTCTGGCTTTTCTTTGGGATCATTATTGACAGAAGGGCTTGTTTTTTGACTGTCCTCTTTTGCTTTTTGCATACGATACTCTTCTTCCATTACAAAGACTTCGGATCTGCATTTCAATAAATTATCCCATCCAATTTTGCTTACTAATCGTGTCAAGAGTGAATAGGCCTTTGCAAAAGTGCCGTGTAAAGCAGGCGCGGGAAGACGAGAAAGATTTGGGTCTATTTCGTTTTCTCTTCCTGCTGCATCTTCTTCCATAATTCCAGAATTTAAAATATCTGTTTTAATAGGAAGGTGTGTTTTTATCGGTGCTGGCATTCTGTGCATATCGCGTTCGCTATATGTGAACATAGGACATGAATTTAAGGTCAATAAAGCCTATGATTTGTTAATTTCTATACTGAATGATAACAGTAATAGTAACTTACATTTTTATAATCCTCAAGATCAATGTAGACTTTTTTATAGAAAAATTCATCAGTAACTATTTGTATTATGCTCTTTATGATGATTACCTTCAGTTAGCTTGGCCCAAGTAAGAAACTCAGAAGGTGTTGTATTGACTGCAAATTTAGCAAGCTTTAATGCCATCTGAGATTCGCCCTAATCAGAAATAAAACGTTTAGTCATTCCTCATAGAAGATTGTAATGCTAGTGTCTCTTACTTTGCTTCGAAGAAAATCCACTTGAACATGCAAAAGAGCATAGCTTATAGGCAGCCGCTTTAAATCATGATTCAAAATTTGCACTGCTTTTATCTCTTTGTTTTGGCCAATATAAGATTGTGCTAATAATGCTCCAGCTTCTGGATCCTTCTTTCTCAATTTTTCAAATAACTCTATAGCTGGACCATATCTGAAACTGTCCCCAAAGTATTTCATTATTCCTGATGTTAAATGGTTGTGAACGCTAGTAGCTGTCTGAATCTCTGGGTTGCTGCCCAATTGCCAACCCCTCCAAAAGAGTGTTTCCACGGCTTCCAAAAATCGTGCTTCTGCTGTCAAACTAGTGATGGGATCAATCTTGCGATAGCCTGCTAATCTGTAATAGCTGTCATCAGAATATAGAATAGCACGTAATACTGCAGATAAATAAGTCTCCTGCCAAATGGCTGCTGTCGCCTCATGCCTGCATAGCGTGTTAAGTTTCACAAACCAATGATTATCTTACTCACCTTTCTCCTCTAATATCAACAAAATAGCTTTCTACACCTCCCGGAATTTTCACTTCGACTCGAACATCCACTCGAGAAAAGGCATTGAAGCAGCTGTTGTAATTGAGTAAGTTTAATTGAATCTATTTTTTTTTTTCTTGGCGGATAATATATACCAGTATATGCCTGAGCGAATTCGCCAAGCATTCGATTTAGAAAACCAAGACTGGGTTTCGTCCTACTCGAGAACAAGTAAATATAATTACATTATTTTCATGTGTTTGTTCAAATTACCAAAGAATATGTCAATGAATTTAAATAAGCTGCTAATGTTGCAGATGACGAAGCGTCAACACCTGAAACATAGTGATAACTGCCAAGCTGACAATAATATAAAAAGATATTCAATTTAGTAATTCAATAATACAAAGTACACAATCACGTACTTCTTTCATTCCAGGTTTAGAGTGAAATTTGACAATATGGCACAAGTCTGGAGGACCTAATTCGCGAAATGTACCTGAGAGACAATAAAGAAAATAGCGCGTTAGTAAAGCATAGAAAAGATGAGAGCAGCACTAATAATGAAATTACCCAAAGCATCAGTACGAGCAGTGATAGATTCGCCAAGCTCGTTTTCAAAAAACTCTGGGACGTCTTTAAGAGTATCCGCCATAGTTATAGTGTTGATTAAAAAGGGAAAGGAATGAATTTTAGACAAGCGCCAAACAGACCTTAATGTATTTAAATCCCGACACCAGCTTTTGTTTTATAGAAATGGACAACCAATCAAAGGCAAACTTGATATGTTTTTATCATGTCAATCAAGTCTGTGATATACATTTATGCATTTTTCTAAATTGTATTGGTCATTGGTAAATCTAGATTTAGTACCAATATTTCGTCTTTCAAGATATGCTTGGTTGGTTACATTTCATTGATACCGAAACTATTTATAAAAAAAATTATGATGCTATACTTTGCTTGCTTTTTTTTTTGTCCATCCTTTTTTTATTTATATGTAAAAACAATATATGCAACAAGAAATACAACAAGAAAATTGTTTTAAAAGTCCTGAAGCTTCACTTAAACAAAAAAGACTCGAGACATTAGAAAATCTTGATAAAAAACAAAGACGACCCGATTGGTTTGTTTTACGTACAATCCTTACCTCTGGTGCAGGATTCTTTACAGATTCGTACGATGTATTTATTATCAACCTGGTTATGCCAATGATAGGGTATGTATATTATCCCAGCAATGGTGGCAACGTGCCAGCAGACATTGAAGGTGTTGTCAAAGGCATGGCTTCTGTTGGTACGCTGATTGGGCAATTGGTGTTTGGATTCATGGGTGACATATTTGGACGAAGAATATATGGATTCGAACTTCTTATTATCATTGTTGGAACTATCAATTGTGCTACTGCAGCCTCCACAGTACGGGGGGTTACCGTTCTTGGCTTTTTGGGATTCTGGCGACTTTTTCTGGGTATCGGTATCGGAGGTGATTACCCTATGTCTGCTACAATTACCTCTGAATGGTCTTCGGCAGGAAAGCGAGGTATGATGTTGGCCCTTATATTTTCCATGCAAGGTATAGGTACCCTTGCCGCTGCTTTAGTTACGATCATCATCCTGGCCATTTTTAAAGAAGCCATCTATGCAGATTCTGCAAACATTGATTATGTTTGGCGACTGTGTATTGGTCTTGGAGCAGTACCCGCAGTTGCCACTATCTACTTGAGATTTACAATGCCAGAATCGCCTCGTTACTCTTTAAATGTCAAGTGTGATGTCAAAATGGCTGAAGAAGCTATTATTTCAAAAGAAGGTGTAATTAAAGAGGTTCAGCACAATGAAGAAGGTCCTGCAAAGCAGCGTAATCACTGGATTGAATTCCGCAAGTATTTTGGACAGTGGCAGCATCTCAAAGTACTGTTAGGTACGGCAGGCTCTTGGTTTTTGCTGGATATATCCTTTTATGGACTTGGACTAAATAACACCTACGTTCTAAGTGCTATTGGTTTTACCAACAAACCTACAGCTTATGAAACCCTATTTTGGAATGCCGTAGGTCAGATTATCATAGCAATACTTGGTTCAGTACCTGGCTATTATCTTACAGTTATCTTTATTGAAAGATGGGGTCGCAGAACCATACAGATCATGGGCTTTTCTGTCTGTACAGCTCTATTCATTGTGTTAGCAAGTGCATTTTATCCTCTTCGAGACAATTCTATCCCAGCCTTTATAGCTATCTTCACACTTATACAGCTATTCCATAACTTTGGTCCAAATTCAACAACATTTATTGTTCCTGGGGAAGTCTTTCCTACCAAAGTACGTGCTTCAGCTCACGGCATTTCTGCAGCTAGTGGCAAGGCAGGCGCTATCATCGCAGCGTTTGCATTTAACGTTCTGGTTGAGGTAAATGATACAAAACCAAACGAACACGCGTTTTTGCCTCAAACATTAGGTATCCTCGCTGGTGTTATGTTTTTGGGCCTTGTGGTGACAATATTATGGATACCTGAGTCTAAAGGAAAAGATTTAGATGAGTTTGAAGATGAGAAAGTTTTTGAAACTGTAGAGCAAGAATTTCAAAGCTCAAGTTCAAGTTCAGGAAAGAGTTCCACACATGATTGTAACAGTGAGCGTTGTATAAATAAATGATAGTGGTAAAGTGCTTTTATTTTTTTTTCTTTTTTCTTTTTCTGGAAAGACTTGTTACATTAATGACAAAAGATATTATAGTAAGTTGATGCTTTAAATAAAAAACAAATGATCTACTGTCTTGATTCATTTTGCTCCTATTTTAAATTAGCAACAGAAAGACATTCCAAAATTTTCTGTTTCGTCACTAGCCAGCGGCAGCTTTTACAATTGTGAAAAGCATTACTACTTGCTTTCAAAACCTCGCCCAGTCAATGAACATACTCTTGAAAGTTCCTTAAAGAATTTACAACTCGAACGTGGTAACACATTCGAAGATCGTTTATTCCAAAAACATAAATCAGTCATGGCTGATCATACTTATTCAACCGACTTTAAAAAAGTCTTGCAAGAAGCTCAGAGCGGACAGTATATATACCAGTTGAGATTTACTTTGCCGGAAGGATTTTATGCAGAAGTCATAGGCGATACAAAGACATATAGAATGAGAAGCTTCATTCCTGATTTTCTGTACATTCATGAAGATCCCATAACCAAGATTCGAAAAATTCTCATTATTGATGCAAAGTCCTCCAAAGGCATATCAGACACTCATCAATTTCAAGTCGGCTCATACGCTTTCTTTTTGCAGTACCTTATCAAGGACATTCGAAATTTGGAAATAGACAGGTTAGGAGGCGTATGGTTACCCAGTGACATGGACAAGCCAGAGTTATTTCGTATCGACCTCATGCTTGGTAAAATCAAGCTGTTCTATACAAAAGAAATCATTGCTATTCTCAAGCGCGAGGACCCAGAGTGGCACCTAGCAAAGCGATGTGCCACATGTCCATTTTTGGCTCAGTGTAAGAATGATTCCAAAGGAACCATCCGATCGCTCCCTTATATGAACCAAGAAAAGTTGACTTCGATCAGAGAAGGGTCTCCGGGTGACATTGAAGACCTTTCGGATTTACTTCAGAACCTGAACCTGAATGATACTGTCAGCAGAGATCGATCGGGTGTAAAACAATATCTGGAATCTTATCAGGATCAAGAACCAAGGTTTTTAGGCCGTGCCACTGTTTTGACGGCCAGAGAGGTGGATCATATCATCTACCTCTTCTTTTGTGTCGATACCTATTCTCAAAAACCATTTGCTTATTCTTTGAATATATCCAGCTCTGAAGAAATGGATACCTCAAAAACGTACATGGATTATGTACGTGTAAGTTACAAAGAACTTGAACAAGATGACTGCCCTGCTTATTCCAATTTTGTGGATAGCTTCGTAAGCTGTTTGACGGAAGTTTTGCAGTGGATGGATCAGGACGAATCTCGATGCCTATTTTATGTTTATAGCGATAAAGAAAAGGAAAACATTTATAAATTTATGTACAACTTGGTTGCTTCTGAAGGAAGATATTTGACCTCGTTGAAAAAAGCCAGAGTCCAAGAGATCGTTGAAAACGCCATGAGATGTTTGGTGGTTCTGTTTCAAGATACACAACTCTTAGGTCTCCCGGGTGTTGTTGTCTTTCCAGGGATGGAAGACATCCAAAAGACATCCACTGTCAGAAGGTTTGTTAGTCTTGAACATTTGCTTGAGGAAAATATTGCGTTACCTATTGCTGGCTTTTATGAGCTTCCTGAAGTGGCACGTTGGATGTCAAGAGGCTTCAAGTTTGGTACACATGACATTAGAAATCTCTACATCGACAAGATTCACAGCTGCTGGCATAAAGGTCAGTATGACGATCTCAACCCCAAAAGTGAAGACCAATCTATTGAACGGTGCTTCCGGGAAAGGCATCTTTGCTTTAATGAAATCATTGATACCTATTGGGAATTGGCGGATGACCACATGGAGACCTACAACGTAGAACTATTTCCGTTAGCATGTAAACCATTCAAATGGCCTGATGTCCTTCCTTTTAACCACACCGTGTTGGCAAAGCTTGTGTTCTTTAAGCAGTTGGAATGCATATCTGCTTGTGATAGTCATCGAAAAGATCGTATTGCTGACTTGGCCATGTTGGAAGGGTACAAATCCTATCAATCCTCTTCTAGCCTGATTCTTCAGTTTATATCAGAACATCGAATTAGTCAATTCGAAGTGAACATACAATTCAAGGTCATTGGTACTGGAGATGGAGGTGATTACCACGAAAGGCTCGATCGTTTGGTCATGAACGATTGGCAGCAATATATACTCGTTGCAGATAACCGAGAGGTAAGAAAAGGCCTTGTATTATCTTGTGAATACTGTGGTTTAACCCATTAATTTTAGAGCATCATTAAAACAATAAAATTTTCTGATCTTTTCTACATGAGCACCACAAAGTATCAGAAAAAGCCAATTCCATGTGTTAATGTGGTTGATATCAACGTAGAAAAGGGTACTCTTACACTCAATAAACAAGGAACGCTCGGAAGACCTGCAGGATCCTATCGTCTCTATAAACGCTACATTGATTTTACTACCCAAAAGACGATTGATGCTCTAACAAGAATGGATAGAGAAGGCGACTACGAGGATACGATTGTAAGTAAAAGAAGCAGAGTGTAACAAAGGTTAACCTCTATCCTCCATATAGGAATTGATCAAAGACCCTAATGGCTGGGCAGAAAAGAATGTGATTGATGAAATCAATTTCAAAGCGTCACTCACAGCTAGAAAACTTCGTGACATGTTTGCCATGTCACCTTCTCAAAAAGCTATTACGGATCGTATTTTCAAAAAGCGTCTGCAAATCGTTTGGGGTCCACCTGTAAGTCGAATGAGAGAAAAGGTAGCTTTGGATCTTAATGATACTGTAGGGTTCTGGCAAAACAGAATTTTTGGCTCTTTTTATCAATTGGTACATCAAGTGCTTTAGTGATCATAATGGTTCAAAGGATCTTTTGATTGGTATTACTGCATTTACAAATGATGCGATCATCAATCTACTTAAACGTGTCGAATTAATACAAAAACGACATGGCTTTGAAGACTTGTTTTCTATCGTGTTTGCAACCTACCAAAAGGATCCACAATCAGCTGAATCTGACATTACCTATGTCAAGTGGCAAGAGTCTATTACGGCAGTCAACAAGCTAAAAAAGAATCATGGGATAAGGATTTTTGTGATGGGAACCACGGTTTACAGCTGGAACAACATCAAGGACAAGTGGAAGACGTTTAAAGGATGTGAGATGATGATTGTGGACGAGAGTTCCCAGTTGCTTGTATCAGATGCACTGTTGGCAATCGCATGCCTTTCTCGTCCACACGGAAAGCTTATTATTGCAGGAGATCACATGGTATGTCGTCTGTTACAAGTAGGATTCACTAACCCTTCCTTGCTTTTATCACACTAGCAACTAGGTCCTATCTTGGCAAATGATTATTCTCAAGTAACAAAGACAGTTCAAGATCCTCTGTTGTATGGTTCTATTCAGCAATGCTTAATGAGAACAGAGAACAACTGTGCGATATCAACAAGTTCGTTTGTATTAGAAAAGGCATCTGCAAATCAATTTGGCCCCAACACACTACAGCTTAAAGATAACTGGCGGATGAACAAAGAACTGAATGCGTTCTTTCAGAAAGTCTATGGTCCTGACTTCATCTCACGCTATCCAAAGCTGACACTTCACTTGAATCGTGAAGTCATCAAAAACAATCTGATAAAATCTATTCTTGACCCTTCACATGCATTTTCGCTTGTGAATGTGAAAATTCCAGAGGACAGGATGCATAATGTGCTTGAGGAAGAAGCCAACATTGTGCATCTGCTAGTCAACAGTTATCTAAAGTCTCTGAAGAAAGGATTGGATCCTAAACTGGTACCAGCCAGTAAGAGTATGGATGCACCCAAGGCCATGGTCGTCGCTCCTTATGTGAAACAGTGTGTGGCTATAAAGAGAAAGTTAAGCGGCCTTTCTGAGACTGTGCCGGTAGGCACGGTCGACAAGATGCAAGGCCAGGAATGCGACCTGGTTATTGCTTGCTATACTTGTAAATTGAATAGCTACCAAAGTAAATTCTTGATTGACTTCAGAAGATGGAACGTTACGTTATCTAGAGCGAGGTAAAGCCTAAAAAGGATAGAATTGATGCGGGCGTATATAAAATTCTGTATGATAGATGCAAAGTGATTATTTTAGCAGTAGATAATTTGTTTAATCGGAATGTAAACACTGGGTCATTAGAATCATTTAGTAACCCCAATAACGAACCTGTGGATGGCTGGTCACTTTTATGTTTACTTAAAGAATGGGCGATGGAAAGAAACTGTAGTTTTACTTGGGATATTGAAAAATGAATAATGAGCATAATTTTATTTTTTGTATAGAAAATGTGTGAGTGTGTGTGTATGTGAAGATGTATGAAAAATAAAGTTTGTTAAATGAGAATATGCTTTATAATGCTTGATAACCAAATCGACCATCTGAAGAAATCATGCTAGGTTCTTGTTGATTTTTAATAGTGTTTGCATCAGGAATCAATTGAGAAAAGTTTGGAGAGTGACAGATGCCATTAGGAGAAGGAGAAGGAGAACAAGACGACACTAGACTTTCACTTGATGACTGTTGCTGAGACACCAAATCGAGATAGCTAACAGAGTTATAGTAAGGTGACTTTAATACACCTTCGATAGGTGAGTTACTATTGGTCATGATCAAGGGTGATGATGGTGAATTGATACAGTCGTTACTATAGTTATTGTTATCAGTAGGTGTAGGAGATGAAACAGGTGAAGTTAATTGGTTTTGGTTGTTATAGAAACCATTGGGGGATGAATGGTGATCGTATGCAAAGGAGGTATCTTTTAATAAATCTGATTGGTTATTGCTGTTGTACATTGCTTTATCACATGCTGGTGACACATCGGATGGTTCATGGAGACCAAAGCTAGAGACAACGGCTGTTTCAGGATAGAGGGTTGTTAAATCAGGACAAGACTGTCGGTGTGGATAAAATAATGAGGTTGAAGGGTATTGATTGTTGCGAACATCATAAAGACTTTCATAGTTCTTTAGATTGTTGACAGCAGATGGTGGCAAAGAATAAGTTATGTTGGAGTTATTGTGTCTACCAGATAACCAAGTTTCATGACGTTGATAGCTAGGATAACCAAAAGGTCTATCGTAAGTGTTGTATGGGTGATGGCAGTACCCACTATAACTGCGCATCTGACCTGCATCTGTAGAGAACGATCTGCGATTGTTGGGCCAAGGATCGCTATAGGCTCGGTTTAATTCTCCACTTGACTTCTTGCAGCGACCGGTGGCTTTTAATTTAGAACTATTTTGCTGAGCATATTGGTCTACTGTCCAATAAGAACCTTTGCCAGGCTCATTTACAGGTCGAGGGATACGAATGAAGCTTTTGTTTAAAGATAGATTATGTCTGATAGAATTCTATAAAGAAAGCGGTCTAAGTTACACTTCTCCTTTCCTCCTCCTTTGTCACACCATCTGTTTTTTTTTTTACCTTCCATCCGGAACCGGCTGATCCGTAATAAGGGTAGTGATCAATGACCCACTGATAGATTTGACTCAAGGTTAATTTGTTTCCAGGGCTACGTTCAATAGCATATTTGATCAGAGTAGCATAAGAATAAGGTGGCTTTCCTTCCGTGTTCTTTTCTACTCTCATGTCAACCAAGGTGGATGGGGTATTCGTAGAGTTAGCCTTGATCTTTGTTTGCTTGTTATCTTCTGTAGTGTTTGATGAGAAGCAAGGGTTGGATGGATTTGATGACTGCATCCATGGTGTATCAGCAGTGATGTCTGCTTTATGTAATTTAGAAGATGAAGTCATATTTCTGGGTATCATGTATGATTGTGCTTGCATTTAAATAATTTGGAAAAAGGTGTGAATGATGAAAGAAGGAGGAAAGAGAAGTGAAATGAAAGCGAAAAGTGAAAGGTTTATAAAAGAATAGAAAAAAAAAAAAAAAAAAAAAAAAAAAAAAAAAAAAAAAAAAAAAAAAAAAAAAAGGCTCGGAAATCAGGTGCTTCAGAGTTGTACAGCTTGCTTTCAGTAATGACGTGGTTTAATCAAGTCTCTGTTTATATTACAACAGAAAAGGACAAACATGTACGGAAGCAGATTTTATCCTAGCAAGTGTGCAATCTGCCCATCTTTTTTTTTTTTTTTTCTTGTTCACTTGTCACAGACGATGACTCTTCTTTTGGTTTATTTCCTAGTGTATTGACATCGTTCCTGATTTTCCCTTGTTCATCATTTTATGTATTATTAATGGTAAGATGATAAAGAGACGGGATGTCTTCCGAGAGTTGTGCATATTGTGTAAAAATTAATAAGAAAGAGCAGGTGGTCACCAAAGGGAATCAGTCGTTTCTAGTACTTCCCCAATATTAATGTTTAATTTTACTATTTTTGAAAAAAGAGTTTTGTGCTTTGTGCACATTTTTCTTTTTGCTTAGCCTTATTCTATCAAATAAAATGAGTCTAGAAATAATACCAAGACATTATTTTTAATGATTGAATAAATAAAAACTAAACTATCCTTTCCTTCTTCTTTTTTCACTTTTACCCTATTTGGTCAGATAAGTTTACTCTATTGGTCTTTGCTTTTTGTGTTCAAAAACATACTAGCGAGATTCTATTTTTCCCTCTTTTGGAAACTCCAAAGTGTTTCATGTTTTTATTCCTTCTTTTTTGAATGCATTCTTTTTTTTTTTAATATTACTTTTTACTGCATTTATGCTGCAGTAGACAACTCTCTCTTTTTTAAGAATAGAATCCATCCTTTTCTCTTTGTCTATCTTTTTTTTTTCTTTGAAATATAATGTTTCTAATAAATCATAATAGTTTATAAAGTTTATTGATTGTAAAGTAAAATGGGGGGGGGGATCTTTCCTTATGCATAAAACATCTTGAGTAACCTACTTCCCCGTGATTTCCACCGAAAAGCCTTACAGAAAGAAAGAAAAAAAATGGTACCGAGCGTAATAGGCTTTTTACTTTAGCTGTATACTAATTAGTGTGTTACCTTTTGAAGTATGTTTATCGAATTCAATGAAGATCATTTCAGATGTTGAATTGAATAAAACTTGTCATTTTCATACTTTTTTTTCTGGCTCTCTCTTTTTTTTTAAAAAACAAAACGAGTCTAATTCATGATGTTATCTACATCAACTAGCCCCTCCCCCTTTTTTTTTTGTATGTGGTTTGATATGAGAAGAAGGATTGTTATGACACAATCATCAAGAAGGATGTCCTTCACTGATCAGGTTAGACAAAGTTCCAGCATGCTTAAAATGAGAAGCGGGACTCTTAAAATTTCAATATAACCAAATACGGAAATCTCTTATTTTTCGGAACATGTATGCGTTATCAGGGTTGTGTGTATACAAATAATATGAACAATTAACTGCTCAAAGCCCTTTTTCAAATATTAAATGTTGAGAATTCCCCTTCTTTGTCACTCAAAAACAACATTCTTTACAACATTTTATTTAATAAAGTTTTTATTCTATTACACAAATAAGGAAAAGCCTCTTTGTTACCAACTTCGAAGGTCTACCTTTACGGATTAAAAAAAAAAGGGGGGGGGAGAGAACATCTCTCCATCTCTCACTGCACAGTTTTCTTTTTTTTTTAAAAAAAAAAAACACACACACACACACACTAAAGTCGAAAGGATATTCCCAAAATCGGTCATCGTCTGATCCTTTTGCTTTTATCACCCAACCGAGGTCTGCTTGTACAGTTCTCACAGAATCAGTCCAAGCTGTTGGCTGCATCAATATTAGCAGTCATTCATTCTTTTTATTGTACTACGCTTATCCCGAGAAAAAAAAAAAAGTGGTTTATTCCAATGACTCCAAACCCATTCCGTTCTCGGATTAGAAATTAAGTTTTGTGATGGTGACCTTTTTGCTCAGGGCCAAGTAGGACAAATCTTTAATGAGCTTTGTGCGATCAAGATGATAAAGCCTTGTACTTTTTGTCAAAATGTGAACAAGATCATCTTTTTCAGTAAAGAACCTTTTACTGTCCTTTGGGCTCACTGGACATCAGAAAAGGATCGAGAGTAGGTTTCTAGGACCAGTTTCTTATTCTGTCCTTTTTCTTTGTGTTTATCGCAACACTCTAAATTCTTTCAAACAGTGTTTTGTGTATTTCTGTTCAACGTAAACACGTCAATGTTTAGGAGAAACCTCACTGATTAGTCCAATCTTTCCGTTCTACTCTTCATCTTTTATCATCCAACTTGATCCTGTTACGCCAAATTTGCCTCTGTGACATATTCTCCACATGAGCCTTTGACATGGTTCATGAAAATTTTTTTTTAAAAAAAAAAAAAAAAAAAAAAAAAGAAACAGTTGTGGTTCAATAGGATTTCATTCTCTTTTTTCTTTCTAACAGTAAAATATGAACTATACGACATTGACGGATTGTAATATCTTGACGGCAATTTCAAACTAGATGTAAAAGATGAGAAATAAGGCTTTAAATATTGCGAAAAAAAAAAAAAAAAAAAGAAACTTACGCATGCGACAATAACAGCAACAATAATTAAATAAATGATGATCAGTGTTTGATACTCTACACCAAAGTTAGTCAAATGATCTCTCAACATGGACAATAAATCAGAAATGACACGAAGACGATCATTCAAGATCTTTGCTCTTTGAGGTATCTCCAAGTATTCTCTTATGGCTGTATACATGGGTTGTAAAGCAGGTTCTGACCAAAAGATCTCGGGTGTATCTATGATAACATGAGCTTTCCTGTCTCGATAGGACATTGTACTTTTTTACCCAAGACGTTAGAGACAAGGTTCACATTCATTCTCAAGTTGAACAATTGACCATTGATCTTTGTGATCTCTGTACGCGTCTTGCCCAATCGACCGGTCTCTGCCATTTCTTTTGGTAAATGTTTTGTGTCCTAAAAGAGTGGGTGAGTACGAGGATAAAGAATGTTTTCGATCTACTTCGATTGTCTTGTCCATAATGTCTTCATATCTTGCGACAACAGCACTTTGAGAGAGACCGTGAGATAAAGTGAGTTTGACCATATGATTACTACTCTTGAGTGTGATCATATCATTGAATATTCTAGGCTTCATCTGGGATGTGTCATATTGAAAATGAATTTCTTCAATTTGCATGTCTTCATCTGGATTATCCCTAAAGGGTTCAATCGAGAATTGCATAAAGTCTTCCAACATCAGCAATTCCTCTGCACGACGGAAATTCCAAAAGACGACGACACCGTAATCAAAGATGAACACTTCACCTCCCTTAAAGAGCTCACGAGGTTGTTCTGCTTGTTGTTGTTGTTGTTGTTGTTCCTCATTCAACTTTGTATGGTCATCTAGCCTATCCGACTTGTTTCCATCCTCATGAGCCTCTCCATCTTTCAGCTCAGTGTCTGGATAGACAGATCCTTCTTTTCCTTCCTGTTGTTGATCAACCGAACTCTTTCTTCTGTGATAATAATCCGTATAGGCATCCCCATGACGAGGTTGGATGACAGTAGGCACTTCGGATTGATAGTGATCCTCATCATAATCCATGTCATCCTCATCGATCGCACTCTGTCTGTGATTCAAGGGTGGTTTAGCCACATTACTTCTCACTCGAATGTTGTATAAATTATCCTTGTCCGGACGCAGTGTTCTCAGTGGAAAATGATAGGCTGCATAAAGACATTCATCATACAGCCTAGGTGCCACACGATGATGTTCTCTTAAAAAGGGTCGAAGTCGAGTCAAGTCATAACCTTCACCAGTACAATAAGCAGCAGCCCGAGGAAGACCAGCGAGGTCTCGTTCGTCCTTGTTCATCCTTTCGGCTGACGTACGAGAATCAAAGGTCCACTCGATAGGTAAAGGAAGACCGGCTGGTGTAGGAGGTTGATCGACTTGCCAAGGTTGTTCGAATGAAGAAGAAGACGTACGACGATAGTTTAAGAGATGGGTGTCGTCAACAGGTAAAGTGGATTGCATGGTTGTTTCAGCATCATCAGACGAAGGAAACAAGACGAGCTTTTGAGATACTTTGGTACTTCGGAGTGGTTGTGTAGGTTTGCCTCGGAGGGTATCTAAATTGGGGTGATGGGTAACAACATGACTTGAACTGGGACTGGAGGGTTTGACAAGTTGAGGAATAGGGTTTGTCTTGAGAACTTGTTTAGAGATAGCCGAGAGTTTACTGGAACCTGATTTTTTTGCATTTGTACTGTTTGTATTCGTCATACTGTTCGTACTCGTACTGGATTCCAATGGTTTATTCGACATGCTATTATTAAAAAAAAATTATATAAAAATAATAAAAAAAAAAAAGGCATGAAAAATGGAGTCCGTTTGATTCAAATTCCGAAAAAGAATAACATCACTGCATTTTATTTAGATTGGATCCTTGTAGTGAAATGGAATGGATCGATAGAGAAGGGTTGAATACTGAATAAAAAAAAAAGTAAATTAAATTTGGTTGCTGTGATAAAGTGCTTTGCTTACTGTAGGTTGCATACGTATTTTATGGGCATGTATCTTGTAACTTAGGTGGACATGAATAGAATTTCGTCTGATTTTAGGTGATGGTATTTTTGGTTTTTTAAATGCTTTTGATTGATCTAAAGAAGTTTAAAAAGTTGAAAGAACAAGTTGAGAAAGATATACCTTGAGATTGAATGATGTGTTCAGTTGAAGGATAAGGTGTAACATCCTAACACAAGATGATTATTCTCTCGCTTTCTTTCTTTCTTTCTCTCTTTCTCTTACTCTGTCTAGATTTTATTTAGTTTGAATGAAAGAAAAGAATGTTGCCACTTACTTATTAAATTTGTAATAGACATTGAGTGATGCTTGATAGACTATGAGTATTCATTCCACATACGCAAATAGAATTCTCTTACTTTTTTATTTATTGTTGACTGCGGATTCTCTATTGTTTTTTGATAAGCAAGTGACATCAAGATGGATCCAGCTTCTTCATCTTCTGAATCAATTTCCATCAAAAGTCTACAACGCTTTTTATTATTCATCATTCGATTTGAACAAGAAGAAGAAAGAAGGACGTAGTGTGATCTTTAAGGGTGATGCAAAAAATAATGATGTGTGTCACTAGCGTGATCTGTTTGTCTTTCTTTGATGATTACTGTTTTAAGGATGAAAACAAAATGCCAAAACTGTCAGTTGAGAACAAGGGATCCTACTTACACTTCACCCTATTCAACACTACAGCCTGTTTGATTATCATTCTTCTTTTGCCAGTCATCTCTTAAAGATGTAGATTATTTCCTCTGTTGGTTCCACATCCAATCGACACACAAAAGATGAAATCACACAAGACTGAGAGGTAATTCCAGAACAATAGGAATCCACGTGCATGTCTGCTGAAAACAAAAGCCAAAGACTGTTCATGACATAATCACACTCAAAGACGATCCTTGTCTACTCCCCTCTCCTTCATGTCAACCTTGGGCAAAAATTGCCCAAAATCATCTTTGGGCGTATTTTTATTGTAAATATGGAACCTATAAAAAAAGGGAGGTAACACAAATGCACGAACCCTCTTTTGTATCATTCACGTACCTGTACGCCTCCCTTCTTTTCATCCCTTCTCATGTTTCGTATAGAAATCATAAAAATGAACCTTGGTTTCTTTTATTGAGTGAGAAATAAGATGGATCAGACACTTGTCACATTCGATTCATGACTAAACAGAGTGTGGCTATCGCCTAAAGTAGATCTCAACTCAGACCTTTATCGCTCTGAAATGATTCATAAAAGACATACGCTTGAGTTTCATTTTTGATTGCTTTCCTTAAAATCATTCATGGATGGTTGCAGTGAAACAATAATATGGACAGCTTATTATTTCTATCTCACTGTTCTTTGTTTAAATCCTACTTTCTCGAAAGACGCGTTCATACCTTTAAAAGAGGACAAATAATCATTAAAATCAAATTTCCTCTAAAAAGAGAAAAAGAAGGGGGGGGAGAGAAAAGTGAAAGAATTCGATCACTTACTCCTAATTTATCAAAAGTTATTCATTTGCATACATGTCTTTCTTCAGACTGAATTCATAAAGTGTATTAGAGAACAGTTGCAGATTTATTTTTTCTAAAATTGGTGTTAATGAATAGAGAAAGAAGAGAGAGAAACAAATGTTAGGGATAGGATAAGAAAGGAATGCAGTTGATGAATGATAGGGCTCGCATTTGTAATAAATCAAGTTGGATTAATAGATTTGCTCATCTATCCGTGCACACACACACACACACAGAAAGAGAGAGAGAGAGAGAGAGAGAGAGCAAGATCGATACGTTTGAAAAAAAAAAAAAATTAAAAAAAAAAGTATTCCATTTTCATCTTTCTTCCTCTCTCATTCTCTTTTCCCTTCTTTATGAAACAAACTAGTGAAACAAGTAAAAAAAAAAAGAAATTGATTTTTTATTCTTTTGTGTTTATTAAATATACAAAGAAAAGGTGGAAAGAGAAAGTTTGTTTGCAGTTTCTCTGTTATGAAAAGAAACCCGACTGAGACAAAGCTGAATGAATCAAGATCGGATGAATACAGTTTCAAGACGATGTTTATGAATAAATTTAGAAATAAAGATGAGGTACGTTCTATTGATTCGCACTGAAAAGAAGATGTTAACTCGCTTCAACAGAAGACACTGCCATCCTTATCCGATTCAGGCTATTTTAGTACAACGACCTTGACAACCGAAGAACATGCAAAACCAATATTTGTAAAGAAACCGATCACTAGGAACCATAAATCAGAAAATGATCTAAAGAAGCTATTATTTAAACCATTTTATATCAAAAAAGAAGAAGCTGATCATAGCAAATCACAGCGTTCATTCACAGAGAAAGGAAAGGGAGGAATGATTCATGTTTTAGAAGATGGAAAGGATGTGATGGTTATGCGAATCATGTCTGGGGATAAAGTGCAAGTGATCGCTGGCACGCTGGATCGATTGTTTATGAAACTTGCTGATGAAACAAATCAAGGTGATATTAATTATATTTATGATTCATGACCTAATACCAACTTGTGATCAGATCCAGATTACATTGACACATTCATCTTATTTCACTCACATTTTACAACTTCTTTTGAACTATTCGATAAACTGATGACAAGGTTTCATTCAGAGAATAGTCATAAAATAGGGCAGAGATCGATTCAATTCAAGTAAGTCTGTATTCAACCCTTCGATCTTTTAAAGCCTTTTTTCTCTTTCTCTCTTTTTTATAACAGAGTTTTCAATGTCATCAAGCGTTGGATAAAACTACAATTTCAAGATTTTCTAAATCAATCAACCTTGATGGCGCATTTAATGGTATTTTTAAACAGCGATCTATGTCGTATTCATTATACACTAGAAACAGGCAGGATAAGACAGATGATTGAAGAACAAGTAAAATAAAAAAGAAAGAAAAAAGGGGGATTGACTGACACAAAAAGATAGCCATTGTGTTTGAAAGAACCAAGATTCATGACGACAGACGATCCTAAGCATGACCTTGTACGACGATTAGTTACACTGGATCCTGATTTTATTAGTGACGATTTATTTTTAAGCATGGATACAAGGGACATTGCAAAGTGTTTGACACTGGCCGATTTTGATTTATTAAAGAGCATTCGAATACAAGACTATTTAAACTATGAAAAAGAGGATGATTATGTAAAGTGGATCATTGAAAGGGTGAACAAGACAAGTGAATGGGTCATGGATAAAGTCAGTAGACAGATCACGATGAGAAGAGCCATTGTATATAAAATGATTGACATTGCCAAGGTAAATGCTGAATAGGAATGAGTTGTGTTTATCAATAAAGCCTAGATTTGTTTGGATTGGAATAATTTTCATACAAGCATGATGATCATAATGACCCTTCATCAAGAAGATGTACAGAATCACATCAACTATAAAAAGCTTGCTAAATATTTAAATGTGAACAACAACATGAATCACTATCGAGCAGCATTAAAGAAAGCAAAGCCACCCTGTGTTCCTTTTTTCCCACTCATTTTAAAAGACTTGACCTTCTTGTTGGATGGAAACTCGACAGTCTATCAAGGACAATCCCACTTGATCAACTTTAATAAATTCCGTCTCGTTCGACAAACAATCGAAAACACAATCCATTTCACTTCACAACATTATACAATTTGAATCTACGTCATTGCGTGACTGTATAAATAAACCCTTATTTTTTCGCTCTTTTTCACTCTTCTTTTTCTTTTTTCACTCTTCTGTACCTTTTTCTTCTGCAACTGTCTCTCTTTTTTTTTCATTTTCTTTTATTAAAAAAAAAAAGACTACAAGAATTATCCATTTTTTGTTGTAGAAATACTTTATTTTGAATTGGTTTTCTAAAGAGAAAAGAAAAAAAAAATATAGCAAAGCTTTTTTTTTTTTTTTTTTAATCAATAAAAAGGTTCCTGTAAATTATTGAAAACTGTCACAGGTAAATTGTGAAAAAAATAAAAAGTAGAGTTATTTATGCATTTTTTTTTTTGAAAAAGTAAAATAAAAAAATGTCATCAGATGAGGTATGACAATACGAGTTATTTAAATCAATACTAAATAAAGTGTAGGATGCTTGTGATATTTGTGAAGGCGACAAGTCATCAAAAAAGAATCCAATAATTTTTTGTGATGGTGAAGGTTAGTTCCTTGAGAGAGAAGCAAGAAAATACCTAATAGTTTCCTATAGATTGTAACTTGCCTGTGCACAAATGTAAATAACGAATAGAAATAACAAGTAAGCTTATTTTTTCATGTTCGTAGTATGCTATAAAGTGGATGAAGTACCTGAAGATGATTGGTTTTGTCAAAGATGTGACAATAAAAGAAAGAATAAGCCGGCAGTAAGTAGATGGATAGGACGATGGATGTGTTTCTGATACGATTCTGTAGAACATCATCTGCTGTCCTACTGAAGCAGGTGCTGCGAGACATACAGTGACATTTGGTGAATTTATGCATGTTGTCTGTGCCATGTGGAATAAAGAGATTAATAGTGATATTGAACCCTATTCATTTTATAAGAATCGATTGGGTCAAAAGGTAATAATAAAAAAAGGTGTATGTCACTCACTGTTTAACCTATTCAATATAGACATGTTTTCTTTGTCAGAAATCAAAGGGATTATGTATTACTTGTGAAGAAGTAGATTGCACAACGTATGTAAAAAAAGGAGAGAGTATAGCTTAAGTGTTAATGATTCTTGTGCAGTTCATTTCATGCTACATGTGCTATTAATAATGGTTTGATTACAGCTTCAGTAGCAGTTCCTAGTTATTATTCACCTAAATGTATTAAGCATTTATTCAATTATCCAACCAAGAAATTTCTTAACCGTCGACGCCTGCGCCCTGGTTCATCAAAAGAAACTTCTGATGAAGACAGTGATGTGGATAAAACAGACGATAATGAAGAGGATGAAGAGAATGATGAAGAGAAACGACCGATCAGGAAGGGACCACTTAAGAAGGAGATACCAATCAAAAGACCTAGTGGATCAGTACCAAATTCAGACGACGACGACGATGATGATGATGATGATGATGATGACATGGGCACTTCAAAAAAAATAAAGAAAGGAAATTCTTATCGAGACATGTATGAAGCAAAAAGGAAGAAGTCTAATTTTGAATCAAAGAGTACACTTGGCGTAGATATAAAAAGACCCAGTATCACCACACCTCCTCTTCAACAAATCAGTACAACCATCGGCATCTCTTCCAGTGGTCCTTCAACGCCTCTCAAACCAAAGCTAGCCTTAGGCCATCACAGACCCAGTGCTCCTTCTATTGTACCACCATTAAAGAAGATGAACGGACCTGATGTTCATGCACAGCCATCAAGCAATGCGCCAAGATGGACTGCTAATAATAACACACATCAACCAATGACACCAAGTATAACATCCAGCAAACCCTTCTTTGATATTGAAAGTGTTCAAAGAAAGTCAACAGAGACATGGAAAACCAATGGTGATAAAGATGAAACAAAGAAATTGAGAGAAGAAGTTCGAAAGATGGCGATTGAAAAAGAGGAGATGACAAGAACACTAAGTAGGATCACAGAAGATTACAATCGGCTACGGGAAGAAAAGAAGAAGTGGATAAACTTTAAACAGACTGTAGCTGAAGTATTTTCTGGTTTAAATTTCCAATCATTTGGTACACCTACATCCGATACCATTGAGCAATACGTTGCTCAGATTCAAGCCATGATTAAACGATGTGGCCCAATTACTGATGAAGAAAGTGCACTTATTGAAGAAGCATCTAAAAACATAAAGCCAAAAACGGAATAAAGTTGGAGAGGAAAGCATAGAAAAAAAAAAAAAAAAAAAAAAAAAAGTTATTTTTATAATCTGTATAACATCAAAAAGTTATTTTTGTATAATATAAATAATCTCTCTTTTCTCTTTTTTTTTTTTTTTTTTTTTTTTTTAATCATGTCTTGCTTAAAGAAACAAGTCCGCTTTGACACAGAACATGTTGTTATCATAGACACATACTCACCCCTTGATTATGATCGTGGCTCATTTCCAATTCAATATAAATTAAATCCAAACATCGCACTGCGCATACCATCCCCACCGCCATTGATACCAAGTGATGATTCTGAAGACAGTGCAAGTAGCCCGGATAGAGAAGTCATGACAAAGAAAAAGAAATTACCCAAGCTTTCGATAGATACAAGTATGTGTGCAGGACCACTCTTTTTTACCAAATTATCTACAAACCACAGTCGGAACAAGGAACAAGATAACAGTAATGATTATTTAATACCTATTGAATATAAAATATAATCTTTTTTTTTAAAAAAAAAAAGTCAGCCAAATGAAAGGCAGATAGTGTGGCTAAAGGGAAAAGATGAGCTTCTGCTTTGTTAAATATGTATGTGAAGGGAAAAGGAACAATTTAATCTTAAATCATCCGAAAAAAAAAAAAAAAGTACAAATATCCAAAAATAGAAAATATTTCAGGGTTTATGGCTTTGTAAAGTCATACAACTGAGCCCCGCTCTATCCTATTACAGCTGTTTATGCAACCCATTTTTTTTTTTTCTCTCTTTTTTTTTTTTTTTTTTTTTTTTTTTTTTTTTTTTTTTTGGTAAAAATGAGTTCTTTGTCTGATATATCAACCTATGATAATGTGTCTGCAAGCATCACGTCTAAAAGAAGATCGTCTTCAGTAAAAACCATTCCTAGAGAAGAGCATACATCCTATTTAACAGATACCGCAGGTGCAGTAAGAGAAGTAGCAAAGAAACTAGGTAAGAAAAAAAAGAAAAGAAAAGAGTGAACGCAAATAAATTATTTCACTGCAGGCAAGACTCGTGTGAAGTGGGAGAATCCAAAGACGGTGATGTTGATTACAAAACCTGGTGATCGTTCACTCATTCCAATTACTCGTGAAGTAGCCTTGTATTTAATTGAAACTCCAAGATATGACATGAAAAGTGGCATTACAGTGTAAGTCTCAGTGATGATCGGAGATGAACCACGGATTAATAATAGAAAGATATGTGGATGAAAAATTAAAAGAATCCAAACGATTTAAATATGAAAGCCTACAGAAAAACCATGCATTCGTTGCCGAAAAGCTAAAGTTTTGGACACCTCAGCTCTGTGCTTCTCAACCCAAGCTATTTGATTTTATTATCACCGTAAGCTGACCGACCGATGTCTGTTCACGTATTAACCCCCCTCTCTCTTTCTTTTCTTTAGCTTGGAGGTGATGGAACGGTAAGGAAGACAACAAAAGAGAGAGAGAGAGATGATAATAGACTGTGATGGCTAGGTCTTGTTTTCTTCTTGGTTATTTCAAAACTACGTTCCGCCTGTCATTCCATTTCATTTAGGTTCCCTTGGTTTCTTGACTCCGTTCGATTACGGCAGATACAAGGAACACCTTGACAAGGCCATAGAGACCGGTGTACGCATCAACTTACGTGGTCGATTGACCTGTACGGTCTACCGTCGTGTGCCTCATCCGGATTGTAAATCACCCGAGGACGCAAATGCGGTGCAATTGAGAAATGTCGTGAGGAATCCAGTGACCGGTAAGCTGACTGTGGGTGGCTGGTGTCAACAGCAAGGCAAAAAGAAATTTGGTGAGGTCGATGGTGAGGATGTGTATGAAGAAGAAGAAAAGATGGGTGAGGAACGACAGGTGCCTTGCTTTACAACGGTGCCTGTGGAAAAGTATCATGTCATCAATGACCTCGTGGTCGATCGTGGTCCGAGCCCTTACATGAGTTTGCTAGAATTATTTGGCGATGAAAAGCATCTGACGACTGTACAGGCAGATGGTTTGGCGATTTCTACTCCCACCGGAAGTACTGCTTATTCTGTAAGTTTCCTTTTGAACTGAAATTTAAAGTAACACTTGTTAGCTATCTGCTGGTGGATCACTGACACATCCTGATATTCATGCTACACTCATCACGCCCATCTGTCCTCACACACTCTCTTTTCGACCTACGCTTGTGCCAGATTCAATGGAACTACGTATCTGTGTACCCTTCAATTCAAGAAATACAGCATGGGCTAGTTTTGATGGACGTGGAAGAGTTGAACTCAAACAAGGCGATCATATTAAAGTGACAGCTTCAGGACATCCCTTTCCGACCGTCTGCAAAGAAGATCAAGCGACGGATTGGTTCAATTCACTTCAAAATTGTCTTCACTGGAATAAGCGTGAAAGACAAAAATCATTTGCTGTGGTTGAATCGCACGAAGAACGCAAGTCTGCAAAGAGTCCAAGTAGCAGTAGATCAGAAGAGAGCAGAAAGTCTTCGTTATCAGATATAGGAAGTGATGAAGTGTTTGGTATGTTTTATGACGATGAACTTTACAATCATGAAAACGACTCAAGTAATAATGACGAGGATGAGATTGATTCTGATAAAGAGGTATTTAATGGTTGGACAGATGATGAGATTATAAAGTCAAGATATTTGGCAAACATTTCAAATCAACTAGAAAAAGTCTCTAAAAATAAAGACTAATTTTTTTTTTATTAAGCATTAAAACGTATTTTAAAAGACATTGCTCACGGTTCTCTTGGTTTGTTTGTGAGGTTTCTTTTTACGATGAGATAAACCATAATCTGAAGGATGAAGAAACATACAACGTTCTGCAAAGGTACACTCATCTCCCATGCTATGTAATACTGTCAGTAAAAAGAAAAAAAGAGCAAAGGATATTCATGAACTCACCGGCAATCTTTCACTGGATGCCAATATTTACAATGTTTGTTTGTACAGTTTGGCCAATAATTACAACGAGATTTCATTTTAGGAAAATGATTTTGTGATTGCTTTTGAATCTTTTCTGCACGAGCCCAAGCTTTTTCATCGTAAGGTATAAATGAATTATTAGCCATCACAAACACAGATCCATCATCTACGACCGTTTCAGGTTCCGAGTCGGCAGGGGAATCGGGGTCAGAGAAAAGCATCACTTGAGGACTGGAGGGTATGAAGTCTTTGCTTGGTTGAAAGGGACTGGCTGATACGGAAAAAGAGGATCGATTGAGTGATGTTTGTGATAGCGAATTAATATACTCTTGTGCTTCTAATAAACTATTTGCAGTAGTAGCTTCATAGTTGGCCAAAAAGGGTTCTACTGGCTTGGGTAAATTATTAATGTATTCATTAGCGTCTAATAAGCTACAGGCTGTGGTTGCTTCATAATGGGCGAGGAAAGGTGTGGATGGTTTAGGCAAATTGTTGATGTATTCACCTGCTTCTAATAGATTACTTGCAGCTGTCGTCTCATAGTGGGCAAGAAAAGGTTCCACAGGCTTGGGCAAATTGCTGATGTATTCGTTTGCTTTTAATAAGCCAGAAGCTGTGGTTGCTTCATAATCAGCAAGGAAAGGTTCAACAGGCTTGGGTAAATTTTCAATATATTCAGTCGCCTTCAACAAGACAGAAGCAGATGTTGCTTCATAGTTAGCCAAGAATGGTTTCACTGGCTTGGGTAAGTTGCTAATGTATTCACTTGCTTCTAATAAGTTGGCAGCCGTCGTAATTTCGTACTTTGCAAGAAAAGGTGAAGGTGGTTTGGGCATGGAAGAAATATATTCCGATGCCGTCAATAATGAAGAAGCTGTGGTAGCCTCATAATCAGCAAGGAAAGGTTCAACTGGTGTTGGGATGGAATCAATGTATTTTTGTGATTCTAACAAATTACTTGCTGTCGTTGCTTCATAGCTGGCAAGGAAAGGGTCAACAGCTTTTGGTAAAGAGGCAATATAATTATGAGCAGTTAAAAGAACAGATGCTGTAGTAGCCTCATAGTCTGCCAGAAAAGGAGTTGCCATGGATACAACATGTTCTTGGCTCTTTAAAAGAGCAGAAGTTGCTGCTGCTTCAACAGGAACAACAGAGGGTTCTACAGAAACCTAAACTCTCACACAGTAAGTAAATTATTCATGAAACAACAAGAAAAAAAAATTTTTTTTCCTTACTTTGGGTTGTGCAACAACAGGTTTGATTGTTTTTTTATCCTCCTCTTTTAATGTAGTGACTATGCAAATAGGTTTGTCAGTGCCCTTTTTTTTTTAAAACAGCAAATAAACAAACCTTCTCTACTTTTTATTTCTCTACTTTTAATTTCAGGTTTCTCTTTTCCTTTAAAAAAAACTCCTTTTTTAGATCTACACACAAAAAATATAGTTTAGATCTCTCTTTTTTACCTGAGAATGAGAAATAGTAAATGACAGCTGTAATGACACCTGCAGAAAGTGTCAAAATGATTCCAACTATTATTTCGTCCTTTTCTAATAGATTTAAATCTCGAAGATATTCTTTAGTAACAAAAGACATTTTTTATTTCTTTTTTTTTTTATTGTAAAAGAAAAGGAAAAGGGGAGAAAGAAAGAGAACAGAAGTTTTAAACAATTTTTTTTTTGTACATTTTTAAATACCGATCGATAAACAAAAAAAAAAAAAGATTCCTTTCAAGCTCTACAAAGATTATAGTTCATTAAGCTATTTTCAGAGTCTAAAGGTAGTTTAAATAAGTAAAAAAAGGAATGCTTCTTATCAGTCAACAAAGAATGATTCCATTTAGTCCAAGATAAGCCTTAACTTGAACAAAACTTGCCCCTTAGTTCTATTATTGTTGCCTCTTACAAAGAAAGTGTCACCTGATCTTTACTTCTTTACTTCTCTTTTGCAGACAGAAAGAGGGTGAGGGTGACCTCAACAGGATTAAACTCCGTTACCTTGTAGCAACCGTCATCTTGAATTTTTCTAGTTTCTTTGAATACTTCGGGATAGGCTTGATGGCTTAGAAACTTTTTTTTTTTTTTGGTTCCTGAAAGAAATGAAAAAAGTGCATGTTTTGGACTTGAACCTAAGCCCTGTCTTTGCTGATGATATCGAATAGAGTTGTCTATAAGAATCCAGTTTTTTTTTTTTTTTTCATCTGAGTAAAAATTTATTATTTTTTTTTTTTTTCCCAGTATTGACAGTTCTTTTTTTTTGGGTGACGCCAACCTCCTCCTTTTTTATCGATTGATAATGTAACATCCCAATCTTATTTTTCTATCAAAGCCCACTTTTTTTTTTTCCCCTTTTTCTTCTTCTTTTTAATTAAAATAAAAATGAGCAGAGATGATGAATATGACTACCTTTTTAAAGGTAAAGCAAAATGATGCAATCAGTGATATTAACTACGAGTAGTTGTCCTTATTGGAGACTCTGGTGTTGGTAAAACCAATCTTTTGAGTCGTTTTACTCGTAATGAATTTAATTTGGAATCAAAGAGTACGATTGGTGTTGAATTTGCCACTCGTTCTGTTCAGGTCGATAATAAAACTGTCAAGTCTCAAATATGGGATACAGCCGGTCAAGAAAGATATCGGGCTATTACCAGTGCTTATTATCGAGGTGCTGTAGGTGCACTGTTAGTGTATGATATTGCAAAGTATCAAACATATGAGAATGTGATGCGTTGGTTAAAAGAACTTCGTGATCATGCCGATTCAAATATTGTGGTGATGCTTGTGGGAAATAAGAGTGATTTGAGGCATTTACGTGCGGTGCCAACAGAAGAAGCTAAACAGTTTGCAGGTAAAAGATGGGCTGTAGAGTATGCCTTTGTATTCATTGTATGATAGCTGATAATGGACTTTCATTTATTGAAACATCTGCTTTGGATTCAAGTAATGTAGAACTTGCTTTCCAAAGGATATTAACAGGTAATCATTGTACGTAAAACAAAGAAAATGCTCATTATTATTATATTAGAAATCTATCGAATTGTGTCCAACAAAGCACTTGAATCATCCAACGATGTTATTAGACCTACTGCAGGACAAACGATTAATGTTAACCAACCAACTGAAGACGAAAAACAAGGTGGAGGTTGCTGTTAATTTATAAAACAAAATAGAAAAAAAAAAAAAAATACACTTTTATTCTTGTGATGGCTTTTTTCCATATATTCTTTCGTATTTCATAAACTTATTCCACATATCTCTTAAAGAACGTTTTGAATTTAATAATTCCTTTGTTTTTTTCATATTACGTTCTAATTTAACACATGTTTCATATATCAATCTTCCTTCTTCCTCTGTCCAAGGCGATCGATCCACGTCAGGATCCAGCATGTTGTGATAATGTTGAGAGACATGACGTGGAGTACGATCTGTTCCCATTACTTTACAAATGACACCAAAGTTCAGTCCATATTCCTTTACTAATTCCAAAATCTTTGCATCTTCCTCTAATGTAAATTTTCCTTTGGTCATCTCTTGCTGCTGCCACTTCCAACGTTCATGACATTGAATAGAGGAACGTGTTCCAATCATCCTTGAGATAGTCCCCCAATCCTCTCCATATTTCTTTATCAAACTCTCCAACAATTCCGCTTCCTGTTTTGTCCAGTGACCTTGACGAAAGTGAGGATCGCACATGCTGTACTTTTGCTTGATCAGCGCAATCGGACGTGGACGAGGTAAGGCAGCTTGAATTCGTTCCCAATCAGTCACATCCTCATATCGCTTTCCTTCACAAAGTTCTATCAAAGCCTTGACCTCACTCTTTTCCCAAGGTCCCCGATGTTTGACGTCAAGCAAGAGCCCCAGACGGTTCCTACAAGCTATAGGGGATCGATCGACAAAGTACGTTGACATCTTTGTCCATCGACCCGGATATTCTTCGTTCAGTTTCATCAACAGTTTATCCTCTTCTTTTGTCCACACACAACGCGTACGAATGTCATTGGCTAGGCGAATCTCTCTAGCTTTTTCTCGGCAAACATCTGTTTCCTTGAGGTCTGTGATGGTTCGTTTAATGTGAATTAAACTTGGTGTAGATACTCGAATCACTGAGAATTGTTTGCATAGAGTAGTTAAACTGAAAAGTGTATTTGTTTTAGATGCTCTCAAGAGAAATGTCATTTTTTATTGTTAAAAAAAAAAAGAGGAAATGAAAAGAAATGAAGATTTTGCTGATAACTCCGATAGTTTTTCTTTTCTCTAAAGACCTCTTGTTCAACCCAGTCTATGCTGTCTTTAATCAAAACAAGTATTTTCAGAAGTTTAATAAGGTGGCACAATAAGTTGGCATAGAGCTAACTATTCTTTCTCAAGTGGTGTATTTTAAACAACTCATCTTGAATCATTCCAATAGAAAAGAATAGACATCAACCTTTTGTTTTCCCCTCTTCCAACCTATATCTTTTTATCCAAAAGAAACTATATACAAATCTCCGACCATGTCATAATCACACTTACATTTCTAGTGTACATGTCACATACTTTTGAACTTGACAACTGTACACAAATGACGTCTTGAACACACGATTGCTGTTTACAGGGGCAAAAACAAGAGAAAGCAATGATCGGAGTCATGATTCAATTATCAGCCCAGTTTGACTAAGGACAAAGGTACTATCGAATGGGCAGTTTACATCATTCAAGCTCTTTTATTATAAAGGGAAAAAAAAGGGGATGGATATGAATCGAGCTCATATACATAAAAAAAGAGAAAAAGAAAAAGGGTAAGAAAGAAAGAGAAGGGGTAACTTGTTAACAACATCCACCATTATTAGCTTTTGAAGGTGTAGATTGGTCTAATCTAACTTCTTCTCTTTGACGAGTTTGTTGAGCTTGTTGAGTATCAATCAATCTCTTTTTAATGTCCCTATATTAATATTATTATGAGTTATTGCTTATTATATAATAAGAATAATAAACCTGGCTAAATCAAAAAAGGCTTCTTCTACACCAATGTTTGCTTTTGCACTTGTTTCCATAAATCGAATACCCAACTCATTAGCCAAAGTTTCTCCTTGTTCTTTTGAAATAACCTAAAGTAAAAAGTCAGTATTATTTTTTAAAGAACATACAACTTACTCTTTTATCTTCTGCATCACATTTATTTCCAATCAAAATCTTATTAACTCCTTCACTTGCATGTTGCTCAATATTAGAGAACCAATTTCTCACATCTAATAACAAATAAGCATCTCTTTCTATTATCATTCATCTACTTTACTTCCAAACGATCTTTCATCTGTTGTATCATAAACTAATAAAATACCCATTGCTCCACGGTAATAAGCTAATAATAATAATAAATTAATATAAAATTCACTCCCTTCACTGTAATGTTACCAGTTGTTATAGTACGGAATCTTTCTTGTCCTGCTGTATCCCATATTTGTAACTTGATACGCTTTCCATCAAGTTCAATAGTACGAATCTTGAAGTCAATGCCAATAGTTGTAATAAAAGAAGGTGTAAAGGAGTCATCTGAGAAACGAAGTAATAAACAACTCTTACCAACACCTTTATGTTTTCTTTAGTTGCTTATTTTTTATAAAAGAAGAATATATTTTATTACCAGAATCTCCAATAAGTAAAAGCTTAATTAAATAATCATAAGAAGCACTTTTAGCGGTCGTCATTATCGCGAGAAAGAGTAAGAGAAGGGATAAAAAGAAGGAAAAAAAAAAAAAAAAAAAAAAAAAAGGGAAATAAAAGAAATCCCAGATTTAAAAACGTCATGTCACGTGCATTATATCAACCTTTCGTTATAAGCATCCTATTTAAATATACAAGTTGAGAAGGATGGATATAAGAGTTAACTTGACAATGTATACAAAACATAAATAATATCTTGGCTTTCTTTACCTAATTATTCTTTGAATTAAAATAAGCAAAATTACCTTTTCATTATTATTATTATTTCACAGGACGATAAATAGCAAGTAATCTCATAAAATTATTTCAGCCATCAAAACCTAGTCTTGTCTTTGATTTATTCGGGTTTGGTTGTTAAAAGCTAACAGACTTCTTTCAAAGCAATCCTTGGCATTCCTTCAAAAGCATCCTGTATATCTAAAACACTTTTTTCCAGAACGAATTACAGCCCAATTGGATTGATACAACCAGCCCTTTATCAACACTCACCACTCTTCCTTTACTGTCGATTGCTTCATGTCTCTCGGGATGTGATGTCGCATAAAACCGATAAACGCGTTTTTTGGAGCTATCTTATTTGTCTGTGGCCGCAACTGAATAGCATTTTAGAATTCCTTTTGTCTAGTGACCAATAACGACCTACTTTATGATGGCCATTGAGCAAGATTTTGAATATTTGCTTCTTTATTTTTGATAAAGAAAAAAAAGAAAAGGCATATCTATTGTCTATAGCTTTTAGTTATTGAAATCCTTTAGCTTCTTTTTTAAACTATTTCATTTTTAATTCGATAGAAGCACAATTAATTTTTCTTGTAGGCTTTCTACCTCTTGTATCTGTCGAATATGTGTTAACTCTAAGTTTGCATTCATCACCAATCTTCCTTTATTTTTTTGTAGGCATTAATTTAAAATTAAAATTGGTTCATTTTGTGTTTCATACTTTTCCTTCTTGCTGATTGCTTTAGTATGGGTACTTGCTAAACTCTGTGTTACTTGCCCTATGATTGATTTTAACAAAGAGTGTCATTTACATAATACAACAAGATTTCTTAAAGTCAAGCTGGATATAAGATTATCGTATATCTTGAAGAATTATATATTCCTCGTAAATTTGCTCTTTTGTAAACATCTCTTTCCAAATAACCATGCTGTGAAATATGGTATAAAGAAAGAGCATAGATTGTTTTAAAGCACAATGAATACACTCCAATTGATAAAGTTGTTATCGGTTTGTTTCAACAAACACTTGTAATTTGATATACTTTATATATTCTACAAAAGCACGCAAAACAGTGCTTTAAGTCCTCTTTAAAACAATCATTCTATTTTAGGTGCAAAATTGAAATGTAATCAAATCTTACTCCAAGTATCAAATACATGATCCATGAAAGGGAAAAAAGTATAAAAGTATTGTAATCTGGCTAATTGGATGGTTTATAGTTTAATGATTGTAAATCTATGCTTTTATAAGAGGACTACCCGCACTGATTTTTTGATTTAAAGGAGAGCAAGGGGGGAGAGTGTAAATGAAAGTGGTTGTCGAATATGCGTCAAAATTCATTAGATCGGATCTCGGGGTTTCTTAGAACCAAGAGAAAAACAAAGATCGTGGGTCCTTAGGTAACATGAAATTCGATGAGCGAATTTTTTTAATAATTCATATTCAAACAAACAATACTTAACAAGATAGAATGGAAAGAAAAAGACAATAAAAAATAAGATTAAAAAACATTATTTATTTTTTTCATATAAAATGTGTGTATTTACTTTTTAAAGCAAACGGTGGCATGGTTTAACCGATCCGCGATTTTCACAAGAGAAATTATAAATTTCAAATTTTTTTTCTCCATTCTTTTTTTTCTTTTTCTTTATAAATGAATAATAATAACAATAGTTCAACATTTACTTGGGTATTGGATACCAATTACTTCTCACTTGATAACAATACTATTGACAATGATCCAAATGCGATCGATGTATCCAATGATGACTTATTTCAATTCTTACTTGAACCTCAAATACAACAACAACAATTGTTAAATAGCACAACTTATAATAACAGTAGTAATAGCAGTGATGGCAGTACAAGCAGTGGAGAAGAAGGATTTACGAACCACAAGTTAAAGAGCACCTCTTCTAATCATGGTAAACATTCATCAGAATTTGCTAGTTCAACTGGTCGATTAGATTTCAGACAAGTGCAGGATAATTTATCTGAATCTCAGTTGAAATTAATGACCTCTAAAGAACGTCGACAGTTGCGAAACAAGATCTCTGCCCGCAACTTTAGAAATAGGAGAAAAGGTAAATAACAAAAAAGGAAATTTATGAATGACGAATCATTTATTTCTATTTATAGAATATGTTACCACGCTTGAAACAGAACTTGAACAGCAAAAGGCTGAAAATAGTCAACTGAAACTTGAAATAAAATGGCTAAAATCTAAAATGGAAAAGCTTCAAGGGGAAAATGATAAATTAAGACTTGACCTTGTCCTTGGTCCTGTCACTTTACCCTCTTCCCAGCAACAACTCGTCGTTCATCCTTCACCAGACATGTCTCTTTTATCCGCAACACCGCCCAGTCAAGAGGATAACTGGGACTTTATCTTGCCAGATTTTAACTCTGAACAACACCAAAACACATTTATCTCACAAGCCGTCGTACCTACCTGGAACCAGGTATTTTTATCCAAAGAGCAAGAACAGCGTGAACCTTCTGTGGATTTATTAAAGCAGTATCCTTTACTTGCACCTGCATTAATGTCCATCATATTATCTCACACAATGACAATGAACACAGACCAATTAATAGCTTCAGCCAAATTCTCAAATTCCTTCATACAACAACAACAACAACAGCAGCAGCAGCAATATATCATACCTTCATCACCCAACATGACAAACAAAGAAGCACAGATTATTTGGAATCTTTTAGAGCCCTTGAGAGTAGTAAAGGAAAGAAATGAGAAACTAGCAGAAAAGAGCAATGATAAAGAGGATGATCAAACAAATGAGGATGCTAAAAAGGAAGACTCCAAGATAATTTGTCCTATTACAAGATGTGTGATTACTTGGCTTCAGTATACAGTTTGTGGTCATATTTCTAAAATGATTGCTAAACATAATGATACACCAATTGAAGAAAAACCTTTGCTTTGTAGATCTTATCAAAAGGCTATGAAATACATTAATGCCTAAATTCTTTTGTAAATAATAATAATAAATTGATTAAAAATATTGCCAAGTGAAAACTGAGTAAAAAAAAAATACATTGTACCACAGCCAATGAAATTTAATGTTGCCTTAGTACACGTTGTTTCTCTTTTTTTTCTCTCACTCTTTTTCTGTCTTTTTGTGTATTCAATGCTTAAAACAATCATCACTAGTCTTTTTACAACACTTTTATTCAACTTTGTCAAAGCAGCTGGAGAAGAAGACGTGTTTGGTTTACAGCCTGAAATACATCATGTCTTTAGACCCGATGAAAAGATGCCACCTGTCTTATTTTCTAAACTATTCTCAATCATCGTACTTTTCCCTTGGCTCATTCTTACTTTTGGCGTACATATCTTAATATTACATTCAATGATTACTAATAGTTTATATTTAGTGGTTAAAACTTGGATATACCCCAACCAAGGTTATTTCAAATTTTAGCAGTGTATATATCCTAGGCTTTTTAGGTTCCCTTATCTCTATTGAATACCTATTCTATCTTTACTGGACAAAACTCAACTTGTTTCAAATGATTCCTTATTTTGGTGGGCTTTGTGTTATTGCATTTATTACCGGACAACGCGCTTTGTCATTTGTTCAAGAGCGAAGATTAAAATAAACAAATGCAATTATTACGAAAAGGAGAATAGATAGCTGTTTGACGTTTGGTTGTTGGATTGTTTAAATACTCTTACGGTCAATGCTATTAATGTGCTTTATTTATTGATTTATTATTGAGTTTTCCTTTGCGTTATCTATCTTTTGTAATATTCACCGGTCGATCGCTGTAGATGATCGCTGTATACTCACAAGCAATGTCTTTATCATGAGTAGCTAGAACAATAATATAGCCAATTTCGCTTTGACTGAGTACAGCTTCACCTGTTGCGACACCTTGAGTGACGTTGGTATAAGGTCCTGAAGTAGCCACTTCCTTTCCAAATAATTCAATTGGATGCTTTTCATAAATAGTGACATTCATGGATGGAATAATCTCTGTATTTACAGATTGAAGGCGAACTCTTTTTTTTTATACTAGTAAATATCATATGCTATTATATAAGAAAGAAACTTACTTGACTGTTGTAAGCTCTCTTACTTCAAGTAAGTAGCGAGGATTCTTACTGTAGTTACCAAAACTAGGACATCCCATCGCGCTGTATCCAACAATCCATTCTCCATGGATGACCTTTTTAAACATGCCCTATTTATACAGATAACCTTGTGTGAGCATAATTGTATTAAAGAAATGCTATGTTCTTACTGCTCCTTCCAAGGGTATAGGTTCTATTGATAGTTTTGTATTGCTTGCTACTGTTAATATAAATTTACCCAAAAGCTCTGGTTCGAATGTTGAAGCGACTACAGTGTAACATCCAGCTGTGATTTGTACGTTTGAAGAGTTAATGAACATGCAATGCATTCTTTACATCTGTCTTACGTTTGATATTTCTTATTTCACAATAGCAGAATTCATGACGATAAGGGCCTGATTCAGCCAGGATGTCACGTACAGATACACTTGATACTCTTTTACCACCTTCCACAAGTAACAAATGTATAGCAAAGTCCTTGAAGGATTCTAACATGAGCAAAAGCCCCGCATTTGCTTCAGGTACAGTGATTTTCCACTGTGGATTATTCAAATAGGTTACATTACTCGCATTCCCTCCAGCTGTCTGCTCTGTCCACTGAGAATGAATCTGCAAATATCCCCCAAAGATTTTTTTTAGTTGTTTATTTTAGCCTCGCCTTTTCTTTATTTACCTTTTGTTCTTCAGAGTATTTTATAGGAACTTCATGCAATTTGAATGGTGCAAGTGAATAAGCTCTAATAGAGAAATAAAGCGATCTCACTTTTTCATGCTGAGAAACAACAATGGTATAATTGCTTATCCCTGGTGGTGCATTAAATCGAACCAGGATATGGGGACTGTTTACATAAGTTCCCTTTTTATATATCCATGTTTTTAATAAGGTGTTATGCATTTGATTATACAGGAACTTACCTCTTTGAAAGGGTTATCAGGATAATATATTCTTTCACCGCCTGTATCATCATATACATGTAGTGTAATATAATCTGTATTTTCTTCTGTCATCATAATATGCTTAGACAACAGTAACCATACTGCTGCAGGTTTCTTGTCTGGTACATTTACTTTAAGACTAAACTGTGGATTATAAGCTAAGCTGTAGATATCCTTCTTAGGTCCAATATGTTCGAGCCACACACTATAGGTAGAGAATATTATATTATATTCATTTAATCAACAAGCATTTACACTTACGAGTGAAGTACCCATCGATGAGTAAATAATTCAGGATTCCAATTTAAATGAATTGACGTAAAATAGGCGCAAACAGATTCAAAGTCTATCCAGAATATTCCATCATCATTCTTTTCTGCTGCATCTGGATCAAAACAGAGCGCTTCCATTAATTCAGACGTCCAGATGTTACTGTCCAGATGACTGTAAGGTCCTCTCCACCGTTTATGGCTCCAAGGATTCTTGACTTGTAACAACCGCTTACCATCAGGGGTCATTTTGATATCAATCACGGCATAGGCATGAGTGGGAACAAGGCCAAGTTGGGTTGCCTCCTCTTCTGTCATCTCGCCTGTAGCAATTGTAACGAGTGCATCACCATACTTCATGCCGTCAAAGATTCTGTCCCATACATTGTCTGGTACAAAGTATTTACTAGTCATTATATACATTGAATTTTCTAATACAAAAAGCACACTTTATGGTATAACTTACTCATGAATAAAGATATGTTCAGGAATCCAACCAGTTAGACAACTAAATAGAGTTAATTTCTTATTTGTGATATCTTCTTGAAACTCACTGTAAATCAATACCAGAATTTCTATTTAAATTAATTGTTAGAAAGACAAAGAGAAAAAGAAAAAAAAAAAAAAAAAAAAAAAAAAGAAAAAAAGCAAGAATGCACTTACGATCCAGGAAAATCATATCCACCCATTAACTTCATATACTTTTTTATATGATTGGGATTAATACACAATTTGCTTTAAAATATTTTTTGTTTATTATCTTTACTGCTTTTTCTATAATACTAGCCCACAGTTCACCTTTATTAGTTGAAAATGTACACATAAGAGTACCTTCTCTTGACACGGGTAATAAATCATCTACGACTAATATAAGTGTAAGAAACACATTTAACCTTTTCTCTTTTTTTTTTTTTTTTCCCTAAAACTTACCCACTTTTCTAGTGATACCATTATATACAAGTTTAACTACATATTTTCCATTAGGATTATAACAAGGTTGACCTTGCTTGTTCTGAGGATATACACAAGACGTGATCAATTGCTTTTTAAATTTCTGTTCATAAGCAGCAGCAACACATAAAGAGGCTACAAAGGAACAATCCGTGACAATATCTTGAATAATGCTTGTACTTGATATACAGCAGATCAGTTTCGGGTCGCGCATGATATCACTCGGCCGTTTCCATCCACCAAATTTTTCCTGCTGTTTCTGAGACAAGGCGAGTGAACCTTCGGGGTCGATGAATTTTTGAGGGTATGAAAACTGTTCCTTCAGGTCAGCTTCATCCATCCAGGGCAAAAATGTATTATTGTTCACGCTTGAGGTGTGCTTCAGTACCTCGATCTCGGCTGTCGATAGTTTTTGTGTCATGATGTCATCTGTAGCCTGAATACTTGATGATCGTCTGTGTGAACACTCTGAATGCTGATCAATGGAGGAAGCACTAGAAGAGGATCGCGTCCTGGTTGTAGGCAATTGTAGTTTCTTTTGCTGTGGAGACTTGAGCTGCTCCGCTTTACTGATTGCTTTCATAAACTCTTGCCGTGCAAATACCTTTTCCTCACTATCATTCTCGTATTCTTTGAACGCCTTCAAAAACCATTCTGCTGCATTTGAGTAATACTCTAACGCGTGTTCTATATGTCCTTTTTCTTCATTCAATTCACCTTGGTCAAAAGAAAACTATAGAACCCTCTCATTCTTTTATTAGACACATGTTCTTCTTGCTTACACAGATATAAAAACGTTACCTGTGCTTTTTCTATCCACTTGTCTTGTTCTGTTTTTTCAAAGTTGGAATCAAATAAATCTCGACGTTTTTGATAAGGTGAGTCTTCGTTGATGTAAAGTGAGGAATTGTTGGTTACTTTGGTACTATCCATGTATCGTTCAAGTTGTTCTAATCGATGCTTGTATTCATTTAATTTTTGAATCAACTTGTTTTTATCCAACTTCATGTCATTTTCTATAAGAAAGATGATTAAACACACTTCAAAAGAATATCTTTTAGCCAGAGTTCTTTACGTTGAAGTATTTCATGAAAATTCTAGAGCAGAAAGAGAGTTAAAAGATGTGGGTATTGGATTGTATTCATGAATTTATTTTTTACTTTTATAACAATTGCATAAGCTTCTTTTGCTTCTGGGTATTTTGCGTTGGTATCAAATTGTATAGCTCTACAAGCTTGAATATAAGCTTCTTTATAAAGCTTCTGTGTTGAACTAGACGACTTTTGTAAAGTAAGCGTATGACGACAAGAATACATGAGTTTTTTTTTAAAGAAAAAAAAAAAAAAAGAAAAAAAACAATATTTTTTTATTATTCTAGCCCGACATATACTTGATATATGACTCAATGTTTTTTTTATTATTAATGTACAAAAAAAAAGGGGGAAAATAAAAAAAAACGATTAGTGTTCTTCGGATGAACTACAGAAAGATTTGTATGTAGTTTCATCAAGCAAAGCATCGAGTTCCTTGGTGTTACTAAGTTTAATCTTAGCCAACCAACCTATGACGATGATTAGAAACAGTCTATACAACAGTGATTCTTTTTTACCTTCACTTTCAGGACTGGTATTGATCAAAGATGGCTCATCTGCCAATGCTTCATTTACTTCAACAACTTCACCAGAGACAGGAGAATAGATATCACTAGCAGCCTTAACAGATTCAACCACACCTGCTTGGTCTTTTGTTTTATTATTATTTATTGTGTCAGTAAATACTATAATAATCTTTTTTTTTTTTTTTTACCTTCTGCTTGAAGCTGATCTCCGACAGTAGGAGTTTCGATATAAACAACATCACCTAAATTTTTTTGAGCATAATCAGTGATACCAAAAGTTCCCACGTCGTTTTCAACAGAGATCCATTCGTGAGCTTTAGTATATCTTTTGGCTAAGTAAAGATGTATAAGAATGATATTCACAAATACAATTTATTTTAATTCTATACTTACTTGCATAACCACGGTAAGCAGCCCAAACAGTAGGAGCAACAGGCATATAAGGACGGATAACGCGAGCAGATAAGACTCTGAGAGACATGATAAGAAGTTGAAAGATTAAATTGAAAAAGAAAAAAGAAAAAGAAAAACTAGATTTTTATTTTTTTTTTTGCGGATGAGTAAAATCTTTTGTCACCGAGTAAGAAAAAAAAAATTGAAACTGGTATTTCTTTCCATTAGAGGCATTGATGGTCCTGTCGGGCAGTCAATGTTGTTAGCATGAGTAATAAAGAGGAGGTTTATAAATTATAAAATATGCGTTTATTATTTGTGTATAAAAGAGATTTTAATAACGCTTGGGACGAATGACATCAAACATCTTACGGGCTGTACTAGGGCCAACCCAATTACCTGTCAACAATCCATTCCAATAGATAAACGGAATAATCTATAAATATATTCGTATGAGTTTCACAAATCTAGTTTTTTTTTTTTTTTTTTTTTTCTTTTTTTTTTTTTTTTTTTTTTTTTGAAGCAAGTATACCTCTTTATTCATGTATTGAGAAACCTTGCTGAGTTTACGTTGGTCAAAGGGGAAGGTTTCTAATGGCTTACTGGTGTAACCAGAGTATTCGGTCAAGATCAATCGATCACGACTAAGAATCATAGGACAACTAGAATAACCATCATAAACAGCTTGTTCTACTTTTTTGCCTTGGAGATCAGCAATCAAATTGTGCTTGAGAACACCAGATTCTCCTGTAATAGCAGCAGCAGTCTTGGAAGTAGGAAGAGAGGAACAATCTCCCAAGGCAAAAACGTTATTGTACTTATTATGACGAAGAGTATCCTTGTTGACATCAACCCAACCATTTGCATCAGCCAATTTGGATTCTTTAATAAAATCGGGAGGACCTTGAGGAGGAGCAACGTGGATGAAATCATATTCAAATGTTTTGAGTTCGCCATTCTTGCTATTATCCTTAAAGATGGCTTGGTGGTTATCCGCATTGATCTCTACCAATTCATGTAAAAAATTTCTTTTGATACCACGTTCGTCGGCTAATTTTTCAATAGCATGTGCAAAGTACTCAATACCAAAGATTTGTGTACCTCCGTGATTATAAATCACATTGGTCTTGTCACGAACACCTGTCAAGCGGAACACTTCTTCTGCCAAAAAAGTAATCTTGGTAGGTGCACCGGGGCATTTCAAAGGTGTGGTAGGAAAAGTGAAAAGAGCGTTGCCTCCTTTGAATTCTTGAAGAAACTTGTATGTCTTTTGAACACTATCAATATCATAATTGGATGTGACTCCATCCTTACCAAGAGCTTCTTTCAAGCCCTTAATGTTGTCCCAATTGACCTGGATACCTGCAGCAACGACCAGGTAATCATAGCCTACTGTCTGACCATCCGCAAGTCTTAATGTGTTATTTTCAGGATCAAAGGTTGTCACTTTATCTTGAATCCATTCTGCATTGGTTGGCATGACCTCGGCCATTGGTTTAAATGATTCATTAAAATCTTTTAATCCACTACCAACATAGGTCCATAAGGGTTGATACTACATAAATAAAGTAAGCGTTATGCTTTTTCTCTTTTTTTTTTTTTTTCGTGTGGCATATGTAAATTACATAATGCTTGTTAGAGGGTTCAATGACAGCAACTTGATTCTTTCCAAGCAAATTTGAGATAGTAGAAGAAACTAAAGTTTAAAACATTTAGCTTCTCTTTTCTTAACAAATATCAAAAGTACCAGAAAGACCGCCAGGGCCACCACCAACGACTACTACTCTAAACTTTTGGTCCACTTTTGGCGATGTGGAAGTCACAGTAGCAAAAGCACGCTTAGAAATACTACAAAGTTGGTTACGCACAGCAAACATGATTCCAATTATTAAAGAAGAAAGAGAAAAAAGCTAAACTTGTCAAAGGTCCTGAACCATTGTCATTTTTATAATTTCAATATACGCCATATTACGTAAAATTACCTTAATAGATCATTGAGTTAAAGTTATAAGAAAGCCCGTCAATGAAGTATGCTAAAAAGAACCTGATATTTAACTTGGTATAAAAGGAAGACATCACATTTCACTTAATCCATCGTCATTATCGAAAGTTCTTGAAAACGATTGAAAAGCAAGAATGGCTACGATTCTTTTTGCTTCTTTTGAAGTTGATTCAATCATTAAGAAACGATTACCCTCCTAGTCTGAATTTAAACGATAGGTTAGCGATAATAACTCAACTAAAAAATATGCAGTTTATTAGAGTATAGTTCTAAGCAATTTTTTATAAATGAGGTTCCTTTTTATTAATTGGAACCTAGCCTTATACTTCCTTTGCAACAGATCTTTTGGCTCTTGTTTCAGAATTGAATCCTTCACGAAATACATCCACTTTATGCTTCATTTTGTCGACACTCCAGGCTAATTTACGAATTACTTTATGCTTACTAATCGTACTTTCTTTTCGCTGTCCAATCATATCTGCCCTCAAATCATCATCATCCAGATCCGCACCAGCTTCATCTTCTTCAAATTCACTGTCAATATCATCATCTTCACCGTATTCAGAAGATGGGCCTGATGCTTTCTCTGATTCTTCTGTCTTGTCTTGTTCTTCTTTAATAGCTTGTTGCAGGTCGGGGTTCAAAGGTTCACTATCACTTGTCTCCTCCCTGATCCACTGTTGCGCCTTAAATTTAAGTGTATCACTGTAGAAAGGATCAGCGCCCACCATATCTTTTCTGAATGATCTTAGATGCGTATGCACCGGAGAGAATCCAGGAACAATCTTGAGACGCATCGTCACTTGGCCAAAGTCTCCTTTTTCTGGCCATTCATCTTCATTTTTATTGGCATCGCTACTTTTTTCGCTTATATGTGAGCGAAGGCCGACAGTAACATCTTGCCATTCATTGTCAATTAAGTTCTTTAGCCACAGCCTGCCGGTAGTCTTTGTACTTGCCAGTACACCTTGTGCGATGTGAACATAGACTGCAGTACGATAGCGCATCGTCAAGGGGAAGTAGAGGTGTCGATCATACCAACCGCTAATACCATTTTCAGTATGTACATCAGAGGATTTGAGCCGCTTTATAATAGCTGGGTCAATGTTGAGCGCTAAAGTAGCCTTTGTTGGGCTAGCAACAGTTGAATCCATAGGAGCTTTCAAATGGTTAAGAGTAAGTTTTTCCACAATGAGTGTGCCAACATCTAAGTAAGAATAATACGTTTGTTATAATACTCAATTATCAGTTTATTTTCTGCTTTACCTGATCCTTGTAATGCTCGTGGCAAGACCATTTTCACAGGCTTGTATTTAATAGAGAGCAAAACTTTACCAAAGCCTATACCATCAGCTAATGGGACCCATTTCTGAAATTCTTTGAACTTTTTTTTTTTTTTTTTTTTTTTTTTTTTTTTTGAAAAAGAAGAATATTAAAACTTTGATTATAAAAACAACTGTATTGCTTACTCTGTCATTTTGATCAGCAAAAAAGTCTTTTAACGATATAACCTTGGTTCCGAGTACTGGATCTCGCTCTAATTCAAGAGCTGTTTTAACAGAGATACGAATAAATGCACTATCCACATCTCGAATAAAATGCTCATTTATGGCGTTCCAATGCTATTTCTGCTATGAGTCTATAGAAGGGATTTGTTTTAAAAATAACAAAAGGACTTACAGGGTTTGGATTACGCAACTTAGTGCGTGTACGATAGACCTTGTTGTCATTGATGTACAATATAGCATATGGACTCACTACACTATTTGGATTATAAGGATGTTTAAATCGATCGTCTGAAGGTAATATAGCAGGATCACCAATCTCCAAATCAACAGCTCGATATATTGTAACTGACAGGATGCCATTCGTGTGTTCTGGATTAACTGGCTCTTTGACATTTTCATTTTGGCTGTTATTGTCCTGTGGCTTCATAGTGTTTAAGATACTCGTAGTTGGTGTAGCATATTTAGGATGAAAGCTCATTTTCATGTTAAGACGAACCTTTGATTCTTCAATTTTTTTACCATCAATAGGCACCCATCTGTTTTTTCTTTTAATTTCTTTTTCTTTTTTTTTAAGTTTTCTTACCCATCATAAACTACACGCTCTTCTTGAGACCAACTAGCAACATTGCCTAACTTGTCCAATTTGCCTTCGGCGATATCTTTGACAGTCATAGACACAGAACCCCACATATCGTCATATTTGATTTTATCAGCATCCCATACTTTAACATCAACAGTTGTTTCAGCTAACATGTCCTCTGATACATAAAATGATAAGTATAACAGCTATTGACGATAAACTAGCTATACCCAATTTTACCTGCATAAACCAAAATATAGAGGTTCTCGTTCCATCTAGGATCTTTGTCGTTTGTAAGAACTCTGGTACTGGATACCGTCTTTTTAGGTTGAGTACTTAATGATAAAGTAGCATAGGAATCTTTCATATCTAAAAAATGGGAGGAAGCGCAAGATATATCAGTACGGCATTAAAGGTAATCAAACTTGTGCTACCTTGCAACTGAAGAGAAGGATCCCTAGAGGCTTCACGAATTTCAACCTTAACTACACCAATAGCATTGGTATCTTGAGCAAAAGCACCCACCAGTGCCCTTACATCAACTGTTAGACTCTTGGGGTCAACAAGATCAGCAAATCCAAGCTTTACACCTTCGTTAACAAGTGCTTTGATGGTTGGTAGCTATATATGAATATACAAGCATCTTGTAAGAAGCGGAAAAATTATACGATATTGTTTCTTACATTCATGATATTAAAGTGCTTTGACAGGGGCATAACACCTGTTTCAATTTTGGGAACATTGGTAAAAGCAATTGTGGCCTTTGAAATAAAAGGGATCTCAGGAGCTGTCAAGAGCTTGAATCTGATTTTTCCAGAGAGAGCTGTGAGCTCTGCTTTGACCTCAATTGGGGCATTCAATGCGGTTTGAAAACGAATGGATAAGCCAGGAGGGGTTGACTTTGGATTACGATTAGTAGTTTCCGACATATGGAAACTAAAGGAAGCTTCTCCAAACTATACTTTATTTTTAGCTCACGAATGGTTAAAATTCACAAAGTAAAACTCAACTTACAATGCTTTCTTCATGTTGGCCCGGTAAAGGTGGGAATACACGAATCCTAAACAAAATACATGAGTCTCGATGGTATATATAAAGAGGTAAACGATAGTAGTATGACAGATTTACATGTGGATACGAGGTGCTTGTACACCGATGTCAAAATCAGACACTTTAACTCCTTTCTATTACAAAGTGTTAATAGTTGAAGCAAAGACTACACTAAATAAGGTTTTAAATTTTACGATAATACTAGGCGCTACACTCTGTATCGTGTCTTCCAACAGATCCTCAACAACAACAAAAAGCTCTGGATCGACACTACGCCAAATCTTTTCAACCATAAAATTAAGCCATTCAACAGATTCACCTTCAGAAGTATACAGCTAAAAAAAATACGTTTAATTTTTTTTATAGCAGCCAGTATCAATTACAATTTTCATATTTTCTTGCTTCTCCAATTGCCATTCCAAACCCTTAGAACTTGTTTTTCCAAGGTTCCAGTAAGCCCAAGCGCAGAAACTGATCATGATCAGGCCAGAAATTAAACCGTATTCAAAGCGTCCAAGAATATAAGAAAAGAAACAAGTTATTATTATATACTTGATTGCCTTAATTTCAAGCTGTTCTATAAGAACTTCTGGATGAGTAGGATGTAGAGGGGTTGCGTGCTTCTTTTTCTTCTTTGGATGTCTAGACTCTGTGCCATCTGCACTAAATATGCTTCTTACATCAGAGAACGTAGACTCAATCACAGAAGGCTCTCGCGACAACTGGCGATTGTCCATAGTATTTGGTTGAACATGCTTGTCATTGTTTCTGTCGAATTCAACATTAGACTTTCGAGGAGAAGCAGAGTCATTGGCATATTCTGGATTGGACCACACTTTAACATTAGGATCACCTCTTTCAGGAAATATTCGCGCTTCATTTGCGTTAATTGGTTCTTCTGCGTTCTTGAGATGAGCTCCTCCCGATGCATCAAGTAGCGTGCCTGGCTTGTTCTCGGCATCTTGTTTACGTTTATTTTCTTCTGTATCTTTGTTTTTGCTTGCGTCCTTTTTAATTAATTCAACGTCTTCTTTATTTCTCTCTTTCCTTCTTTCTTCTTCCATAACAGTTTCTTCTAATTCAAGAGGCGGATCTACATTTCCTTGTACGTCTGGTTCTTCATACGCACTCATATTTCTTTTGCGAAAAAAATAAAATAAAGAGAGTATGACAAAAGCAATTCAGTCTTTATTTTGGATTTTTTTTATGCATCCCATTTTATTCGTCAAGATTTTTTTTTTTATTATAAAATGGATGAATTGCATGAAACAAACGACATTTATACGTAGTTGGTTATTCTGAAACAATGACGTTATTCATCTATTGATTCAGGAGGATATCCTTTGTTTGTGCTCATAAATCAATATGTACAAAAAAAACCACTTCCCGCCAAATATTCATACTAATTCTGTTGAACAAGTATTTTTATGTATCACTCGGTTGCTCTTTTAGAGGAAAAGTGACCATGACTCCTTCTTGTGGATTGGTTAAAGCTTTCACAAATTAAGCATTTGATTTTTTACACTGTGTCTCTGGCATTTTATATTGTATTATAGTATCAAAACAATAGTTTGAAGCCCTTACACATTTGATCAGAAGGTTCAAATATAAATTCTGCTTATAGTGTCGCTTGAGATCACTCAAAATCCTTAGGCTAAGGATTTGACTATATATCATCTATAGCACTTTATGCTATATACGATAAACAGCCTACACAACTTATACCGTACTGCCTTGAACCCTAAGCCATATGGTTATATTCTAAGATGTGATTTCTTTTGAATAGGCTCTCTCTCTCTAGCATTTATACAATAAAGAGGTTCAAAAGACTCATAAATTATTTAACTTATTTGTTCGTTTTTTAATCAAAAAACATTAACATGCCATTCCACATAGATGACTAACACAAAGAAAAGCAACCGGTATACTTTAGTATTATATATACTAAAATACAGCTATACTTATATTGTTTCTTCTGTGTTAAACACAGCCTTAAATAAGAATTTGCCTTTTAGAGTTGCAACTAAACTTTGTGGGTATGATTGATATTTTTTCACAGAATAATTGCATGATAAAATTCAAATTTGTAACAAAATTTTGCCTTTTTGTAAATGATAACTTCAATTCGAGGAATGAAATCTCATCTTCAATATAAATATCATGCTCCTGTGATTTCTAATTAAGATAAAGGTGCAAAATTTGACGAGACTGCAAAAGTATCTTCTTTACTTAATCTTTCATCTAGTATTACATTTTTTTCATATATTTTCTATATTATGTTTTGTAAGATGCTTTAATTAATTTTGGAAAGAAGATTGAGAATGAATAAATAAAAAATAAGCCCCTGTTGATGACACAGATTGTTAAAAAAAAAAAAAGCAAAAGTGGTGTTATATCAAAGAATGTGCTCCAAGAAAAAAAAAAAAAAAAAAAAGCGAATTGAGCACGTGAGATGTCACGTGACGACGTCACGTGATTATGTCTGTAATTATATTTTATGATATTTTTTAAAAATTCGAACGCCGATGTAGTGAAGAGGATTATCACGCGTGTTTCGGATACACGAGGTCCCGGGTTCGAATCCCGGCTTCGGCCTAATTCATTTTGCCTTTTTCATTGTTGTTACACTGTAACACGCAAGAACAAAACGGCGGAATTTAAATCGTTGCAGTTTATAACGAACGCCTTACAGTTTACTGTGACAAAGAAGTCAAAAAATGAAAAAAGTCAAAAAGAAAAAAAAAAAATTAACAATATAAATATCCCAACTATTTAGATGAAGAAAAAGGACGGTACAGTTCTACTCACATTTTACTTTATATATTTTATTCAATAAACAGGCAACCTTCTCATAAAAGTTCCTGATCCCTTTATTTTTTTTTTACCTTTACCTTTATTTGATCTTAATTAAAAGATCTGGTGGTCACTACAGTACCTTACTTTAAAAATTTCAAGAAAAACTTCTCTAAAACACTCAAACTAAACCAACCATACTACAAAATAACATTACAACAACCGCCTCTTATGTTGTGACAATAGAAGTTGTAGCACAAATGATGAAATTTTAGATCAAGAGAACAATGCTGATCACAAGAATAATTTTGATGTCCAGCGACATTGATGTCGTTCGACATAGATGTCAAACAACACAAACAATAAGCCACGCCAATTTTTATATAAATAAGATGAATATTTTTAAACAAAATAACATTATCCAATAAATTCAATAAATCAAATCCTCTTGCGCTTAAAAAGCAATCTTTTCTTATTGGGTCACAATTACCTTTTCTTTTCTTTTTATTTTTACTTATTCTTTCTGATCTGATACCCGAGTTATCACAAATCAAGAAAGTTCCCTTTTATTTTTATCGTTTATCAAACAATCTTATTCTTAACCTTATTGATCTAAAAAGATCTGGTGGTCACTACTCAAAGACAATTTACTCTAAAGAACTGTTAAACGTTCAATCAAGTTACCTAAACTCAAGTCATTCAAGACTTCAAACCTCAATTTAAACAAATCTACATCACTTTAACACAAGCCAAGTCCCAAGTACTAACAAGTTACAAAGTGAATAAAGAGGTCACACGAAGCAAAAATGAAAGAAGTCAAAATATGAAAAAAGTCAAAAATTGAAAAAAGTTGAAAAATGAAAAAAGTCAAAAAAAAAAAATAAGAAAAGCTAAAAAAAAAAAAAAAAAAAAAAAAAAAAAAAAAAAAAAAAAAAAAAAAAAGGAAAATTTTCTTATATTTTTCCCATCTTTTTGTAAAAAAAATGTTAGTCAGTTTAAATAAATCATATATTTCTACTCAATAATTAACAAACTTTAACAAGAAAGTCCCTGTTTACCTAAACTTTTTACTCTACTTTAACTTTTATCAAGAAACATCGTATTGATCTTACACATAAGATCTGGTGGTCACTACTTATCAAGCATCTGCTTAAATTCCATACAAAACAACAACTTACAAGGCAATCACAACCTTAAATCAAGCTTTACAAGCAAACTTTACCCAACTTAACTCACTTACTACAAGCCAACCTTTAAAATAACATTATAACAACCACCCAAAATACCAAAAACAGAACAAGATCATAAAATCCAAAAACATATAAATAACCTCAAATAATAATCACAAAAATACTTTCTTAACTTCTTACTTACTTCACTTCTTATTTTACTTTTTCTTTTTATCAAATAAATATTCTTTTAAAGAGGCAAACTATCTCTTATTTTATTTAACATCAAGAACAAGAAGTCCCTTGAATGTATTATACTTCATTGTAAAACCCCTTTTTATTCTACTTTAATCAAAATAGTCTGATCTACTTTATAAGATCTGGTAGTCACTATAACAAGCGAATCAAGCCAAATCTGACTCATATAAAAACAACTCTTATATCAATTACACTCAAACCTGTTTATTTAAACCTTAACTCAATACACCCAAACAGAGAAATAAAAAATTATTACAACACCTTACAAGTTTTAATTTTTGATGTTTTGTAAACCACTTTACAAATTGTCATTATTTTACCTGTTTGACAAATTTTTAACCTTTATCAATATTTTTACTTTTTGTAAAAATGTAATTTTATATTTTCTGCTTATAAAAAGCCTAGCTTTTTATTCTCTTTGAAAAACTTCACTTGACTTCTCTTTGTTATATTTTCTTATATAAATTAACCAATAAATCAAGTATCTTTGTCTCTGAATCTTTTGGTATATCACCCTTAAATATAAGCAAGACAAGTTCCCTGAAGCAAATTATCTTCATTGTAAACATTTTCAAAACTCTTATCAAGTTGCCTTATTACAATTAAGTCTAATCCACTTAACAAGATCTGGTGGTCTCTAGCGACATTCCTATTTATTCTATTATTAAACGCTTTTAGCTATTCTTATTCAAGCTTTATTAAAAAAAACTTATATTTCGAATCCTATAACCGAACCATAACACGGGGTTTTATACTATTCAAAATACTAAAAACAGAACAAAATCTTGAATTCAATATATATGTAATCCAAATTGAGACTAGATCAAGAGCTACAGGAAGAATTAGACAACACAGAAGGTTCACTTTCGACTTTCGACTAACATTTTTAAATAAAGTCATTAAGGATACTTATACAAAAATTAAAAAATATTTATAGATGTTTTCGAATGTGTCATTACATATTTCTTTTATCGTGCATTCAGATTTGAATAAAAATGATATAAATACCAAAAGAAACTACTATGAATGCGATTAGTATTTGTGTTTATTGTAATAGCTCTTGTATTGGCTGCTTTAATAAACTCGAGTTTATAAGGAAAAAAAAAAAAAAAAAAAAAAAAGGACTAATATACAGTTCTAATCTAAGATGAACACAATTTTTTTATTTTTGGTTTTTACAAACATTAACTAGAATTGATAACTTTATTCTTTATTGCATTTCCACCTCTCATGTCATGAACCAACGTACATCTATTCATTTAAATACACGGCATTATTCAATATTTACACTTAAGAATTAGCATGGTTTATTATCCTTATACTCTTAGTACTAGCTATAGAACCTATTACTAAAAAGCAGTAAAAATACAAAAAAAGGATTTTATGATTCATCCAATAAATCCAATTGTTTATTAAAGAAAGAATATTACTCTGAGTGAAGATATATTAAGGTTAAAATATGAATACTGTATTATAAGAATATTTGTAGCCAATAAACATATTATCACCAAAGATTAAAGAAGACAATATTTAGAGTAGATAAAAAGACAAAGAGAAAACAACAAAGCTTTATATATTAATTCGTAAAAGACTAATTTCAAAATGGGTTGTGATGTTATGAATACAGCATGACATTTCAATGATAATTAAAAGAATATTGATGACAAGAGTTTGACAAGGTACAAAAATTCAGTGACCAATAAATATTACATAAATTATTGTTTGATAGACAGCATTATTTGATAGAAAGCATTATTTGATAGAAAGCATTGTTTGATAGAAAGCATTGTTTGGTAAAGAGCATTGTTTGATAGAAAGCATCGTTTGATAAAGAACATCGACTGATAAAGAGCATCGTTTGAAAAGAAATCGGCAACTTGAAACAACTGGGTTGGAACAATACTGCAATAGCGCACGATAAAAGTCTGTGCATATAGCACATCTTCTTGGTATCTCAATAGAATTGGTACCATCCAATATTGAACCAGAGAAGAAAAAAGAACAAGTGGGAAATACTCGAATAGATGAACACAGGCAGTCCTCTGTCTCCTCCAGTATTGGCACCAACCCAATATAGCAAACTGGAATGTGAGGTGCTCGTCCCATGCTAAGGACTGATTACTCAGTCCAAGAACGTACTAGGACATCAAGCATATATAATAGCGAATCCCACAAGAGCTTTTCGGAACCAACAATCCGTCTCCACAAGCCCGATTAAAAACGAACAAGTAGAAGTAATCGAACCGCTGAACACAGGCAGTCCTCTGTCTCCTCCAGTATTGGCACCGATCCAATATAGCAAACTGGAATGTGAGGTGCTCGTCCCATGCTAAGGACTGATTACTCAGTCCAAGAACGTACTAAGGCAACATGCATTTATACACTAAGTACATATACAAGAGCTCTTCGGAACCAAACTATCCGTTCCCACAAGCCGAGACAAAATAAAGATACGTATCAGTACTGAATCAAGCAGAAGTGACAGCGACATTTGAGCAGATTGGCAAGATGACAGTAGCTTGAAGCAGATGAACAAGGCAGAAGCATAAAGTTGATTGATACCAAAGCCAACAAGAGAGTATATAATTAGCCAAAAATAAATGATTACAGGATTTGATGAATCTTGGTTATTTGAAATACTATTAGACAACAACTACTAGATGAATTGTAATCATGACATAGATTTATAAGTTTATATATTTACACAGTAGATGATGATGAGAACGATAAGAATAATACTTTTGTAAGATGAAAGGGCTGTGTATTTATATTTTTTTAAAAAAAATGATAAGGAAAAAAATGACTCATTGTTTACAATAAGTTTAGTATCCATATTTTATAAGATGACTTTCTTGACTTTCTATTTACTTTATCAATTCCTAATAGCATCCCTTCACATACCGTATTTCACACAAACGGCGAATTCAAAAAAGGCAGCCCTATTCACAATTTTATTTTGGTTATAGCGATGAAAGCAATAAAGAATGAAAAGCAACATTCAAAGCACATTTAATTTACTTTACTAAAGGCCTTATTTCTTTTCAAATCATCATTTATTTAAATAACTCATGCAAGAAAATGACGAAAGTAACACAGCATAAACCTTGTATTTCATTATCTTTTTAGGTAACGTATAAAAAAATTTATTTACGCAGTCATTAAAGGGATAAGCTCCTTTCAAGAAATAACAAAGCAATCAAATGATTACTTTTCATAGAAATTGGCTTTCATAAAGATAGTTTAATACTTTTGAACTTTTCCCATGAATATTTTTAATCCCTTTTTTTCTCTTGTTAAAATCATATGTCAATCAAATCTTCTTGCATACTATGTTATACATGGCTGTGAAAGTTCTCTCCTTTATTCATTTTATAAGAAACGATAGTAATAACCACTTTTACAGAAAAAGTTGTATGGATAAATTAAAGCTTGAGTGAGTTTTTTTTCTTTTGGTTTACAATTTTTATTAAAAAAAGGGGGGGGGAGGAACAACAATACAATGACTCCAAATTAATTTTCGGACAAAGAAACTTATTGAGGATAATTTTATGTTTACAACAAAATAATGTTCCTCTTTTTCTCATCCATCAATTCATTAAAAAACATGTCAGCTCAAATCTCCCTAGAATGCACACGACCTTTAGTTATTTCTGAAGATGAAACAAAAGAAAGTAAAGCATGAGGTGTTTTTATCTCCTTAGAACACATCACACGATTAGAGAGATTGCAAGATATAAAAGCCAAGGTTGATAGCTATGGCAGCCCTTTGTCTCACAAACAAACAGTGTCACTATTGAAAATAGATGAAAGAATTGAAAGGCTCTCGAAAAGAATAATTGGAGAAGATCTTTTGCCTCTTTTAAAGAAATAAATATGGAATTAGCAAAGCTAGATGTTTTTGTTTGTATAGAAGCTCTTTGATAGTATGTCGGTCGACTTGACTTCGAATCTTATAGAGCAGCTCACAAGCCTGGAATGTTTGCAAGATACCGCAAAAGTAGGCTATAATGGGCGAAGGAACTCATCAATTAGACTGAAGACCAACGGAGAAACGTTGTTTGGCCTGATGAATCGCGCATTTGTGTGGAAGCCAGTAAACGCGGTAAAAGAGTATTCAGGAAGAAAGGGGGGAGATATGACGAAAGAAATATGGTATCCACAGTCAAATGGGGGTGGTAGTGATGCTATGGTTTGGGGATGTTTTTTTTGGGAGGATATTTTGGATATTCAGAAATTATTAATACAGTTCTGTAGACCAAGAAACATATATCCCTATTTTGGCCAACAGATTCCATCCTTGGCTTACAAATGTCGCGGTACATCAGGAGAGGGATTTTATCTTCCAAGGATTAGGGGCTTTGAGTACTAGCCTGCTCAAAATCCTGATTTGAGTCCCACGGAGCATGTATGGAATGCTCTTGAAAGGCAAATTGAGAGAGAAAGGTTACCCGACAAAAATTTGGAGCAACTGAAGGAGGCACTGCAAGAAGAATGGGAAAAATTAGATGATGAGCTTGCTGAACGGTTATTTTGAAGCATGAATAGGTGATGTGAAGCAGTTGTCAAAGCTAAAGGCGGCGCAACAGAATACTGAAAATTATTTTATGGATATATTTTAAAAATAAACATGTGAATCTTTCTTTTCTCTAAACTTGAAAACCTAAGCTTAGATTCACAGGTATTAATTGGTCTTGAACTTACACGCCATATTTTTTAAAGCTTTATTTCAATATTTTGTGCGAGAATTTATTTGGTGTGATTGTATAACCTATCTATCTCAAGTAATTTAAACTATACCCATTATATTCTGTTTCCTTTTAAACGGATTTTCTTTTTTTATCGTATGATCTAATGATACATGTTCTGATGGTAAATTATTACCATAAAATCAGAATTTATAAATATCCTGTTCTGATACAACTCTAGCTAAAAGTTAAACAAATCCAAAAATTAAACCTATATGAGCAACCTAGTCAAAGATTTCAAAAACTGAACCATAACCATTACTTAAATATATGTTAATATAACAAAACATACCAATTATTGCGACTTTATTTGTATCTCATCTTTATTTTTTCCTTCTTTATCTTTTGTTTATTTTTAATAAACCAAACTAGAGGGGAGCATTGTACAAAGATTATTGTATGCCCTGTGTTTTATCAAGAAACTTTTGTAAGGCATTACTATATTAAAAAATTAAAGGGGTTTGAATCAAGTAGACTTTACAATTGCTTGATTAATGTAGATTATCAGTCACTCCTTGCTAATCCTTGTTCTGTAAGAAAAATCATCGTTTATATTGGAGTAAATATATATTTTGTTTAATTGAAAAATTAACTTCTGTTTGAATCAACAACATTCTATGAATGGCTAACGACTTCAACATATTTGGCTTTTACAAGGTCCAATATTTTCTCAATCAAAAAGTAAAATTCCAGTATTATCTTTATTATCCAATTTTTAAAACGTTTTACAATTTGGTACTGTTAATAGCAATTACTATAGCGATCTATTTTTTTAATTGCTTTAGTGACATAATATAAAGCTAAAACCCACATGCTAGTATCCAAGAAAACAAAGTTGCCACTTGCAGCTTTAGTTGATGCTTTTATTTAATAGTGCATATTTTGTATAGGATTTTCTCATTCTTCTGAAGTATGATCCATTTCCTTGTATTACTTGCAATATATATATTTTTTGTTGTCAATCAGTATAAAATAAAACTTTGCAAATTATCTTGTAATTAATAATGATTTAATTACAATTCATTTTACTCTCAGCATGTTTAATCCAATGTCGCAAACACCAGTGTTACTCTGAGATCTAGTCACATCAAATTGAATACAAATTACTCCTTTTTTAAAAGCAATTGTATGCAATAATAAAAAACAACAAATCGTAAAATTAAACTTGTTTATTAAACAGAGCTAAAATCCTGATGAAGGAGCAAGCTATTTAGATGTATTACTTGGTTTGTTTATAACATATCTTCTGATGCTCCTTTGTTGAAGTACACAACAATTAAATATTTGTATCTAAGTATTATCATGTTATATTTCACTTTTGATACAGTCGTTGCTATCAGTTTTATAGTTAGTGTTTCATGAAAAGTATAAGCAGTTTTTATATTTTTAAATGCATTTTAACCTAAAACGGAAACACTTATCATCTTGTTTCAAGGCCTTATCTTTCCATATAATGTATTTCATAATATCAATGTATATAAATATAAACAGCCTTGTAATGATATACTAATTTACATAATATAAATCATAATTTGTAAACGAGCTTGACTAAAAGATGATGGTCCTATAGGATAACGTAATATAAAGGAATCATCCACAATTGTTTTCACACAGCACAATATCTCTAATAATAACACTACTTTATAAATATTTCTATTACGCTTGTTAGATTTTATTCTACTGTATTTGTACTATCATATTTAGTTCCTTATTTTCAATTATTTGCAGGATCATTTATTTATGAAAAAACAATTAGAAGCATAATGTGTACAGCATTACATTTAGTAAATTTATGAACACCAAAGTTTTTATGTATTTTATAATTTTTTATTTTTTTTATTTTTTTTAAAAGGGTATGCGCGGCAATAACGACCAGCGTTATACCGACACCGATTAAAACCGTGCGGAGGACAGCAGAAGATGACAGCTTGAGATCGTCAGAGGGAGGCGCTGGATTTCTGCGCGCTCTACTCTTGACGCTAAAGAAAAGAAGTTAGGGGTGTGTAATTTATAACAAATGTTTTTACTTACATCTCATATGCATTTGTTAAAATAACAAAGCATTCTTCTGCTTCCTCCTTCGTCATACCCTTTGCTTTATCAGGGTGATAAAGAAGAGCCAGCTTCTTGTACACCCTTTTAATTTCAGAGGCCGTGGCATTCTATAAATCAAAGTATTTAGTTTTGTATTTTACGATTACTATTTTTCTACTTACTCTACTAACCCCCATTGTCTTGTAGGGGTCCAACGCCACGCACCTCGCTCTTCTGGCTTGAGCCATAGGATTTTCCTCCAGATTGGTAACTTGTGTTCCCAAAAGCAACAGGACAACGCAGCCAAAGACCAGGAGAACGAACCTGATAAAAAGCATAAGTTAGACAATAAAGCCAGGATTTTTCTATTTTTTTATGACTTACGTTAAACTTTTGGCCAAAGTTTTGAGGCCACATGCCTTCATGCGCGTCTGATGACGGGAGACGCCTTCACTTCCTGCAATAAAAAACAGTTTTATCAGTAAATTTTATGGTACTGAGTTTATATTTTACCTTTTGTTTTCAACAGAGAAAACAAAAACCGCAAAGTAATCGGCAAAAGCAAGAGCACGATTAAAAAAAGCTGAAAAGATAACAAGCGATATAAGACATGATAAAAAATAATAAAGAAAAAAGAAGATTGGATTGAAAAAAAAGCAGTTATATAAGATTTGTCTGTAGATTTTTGGTTGGTCAAAGATGGATCAGTTACCACAAGTGTAACATAAACAGATATGCAGCTTTCATTACCAGCGACTGTTGTTCAATATTTTTTAGGAAAGATATACTGTAAAGCCCTTAGCGAGCAAAAAAAGCTCAAAATATTGACCTATCTTTGAAAAGAAATGGTGTATGTCAAAATCAGAGAATTAGTTATTTTTGTTTCAAAAAGTTGGCATTAATTATTAAAAGCGGATTGTAAGCTGGTTTTGATAAGCCGGTTGCTTAAACAGTCCTCCATGAAACCGTGTGGTGTTTAGTTTTTTTTTTATTTTCTTTTGTGTTATATATTGACTGTGAGTAAAAATAGACAAACATAATCAAAGATAAAATTTATAAATTTGCTGCACACTCTTGTATTTTGTGATTGGTTAGCCTATACTAAAACAAAAATAAATATTTTTAAATGAGAATTTATGTTTATTGTGTTAAATAATGAGCATATTTGTACAACCTATTATCAATTTCATCATGATCAATTATAGAATACTAAAATCACGCCAATTTGTTGATCATATTTTGTTTTTAACAAAATAAAAACTTTTAAGTTGATCATAGAAAAAAAAACCCCGAAAATAAATTATGCTGTTTTCTTTTTGTGTCATAGCTGAAAGTAAGAGTTAACTATAGTAAAATATTTTTAGGCTAATTTTGAAAAATATCGTACAATGAATATTAAAAAAATGTCAAAAACGCATTATAAACTCAGTTTCAAAATATAAACTTAAAAATAGATAACAATTAAACCGGTTTACCCTTTTGAGCCATAATTAAAGGGTCAACAAGATAAGGGTTTGGAAAAGCAGCTGAGGTCCTGTGTTTTTTTTGAAAAAAAAAGGACCAATTGAATCCAATCCATTAAACCCAGAATTATAAACAACTTTAACGTATTGTGTTGCATGCATTGAGTTAAGAAACTTACTATAGTAACCAGTTTGTATTCTATAGTTAAGCTTGCTCAAACTGATGCAGAGCAGCGGATGCATAATAATGAAGACAAATGGCAATGTTGGCGAAACGAAGACAGAGGATGTGGCTATAGGCTTTCCAGCATCACTTTATTCTCAGTTAATAATAATAAAATAAAATATTTTGATCTTTTTGATCTTGTATATTTTTCTAAGCCTAGTTTGATTTTTTGAAGGCTTGGTGGCCAGGGTGAGATCATGGCTAGAACCATCTTTTGTACCATGGGCGGGTAGCCACCACATCCGACGTCGGAGTGGAGCCAACTGCAATTTTGTTAGGAACGACACAATCTACTTTGAAACGGTAAATAAACGAAAATAGCCGCATTAAGCTAACGAATAAATAAATATAACATCATATTTTGTTTTTATAATTTTTTTATAACTAATAGCCTGAAACTAAATTCCAAAAAAAAGAAGAGAATCTTTAATTGTTTTTTTATGAAAATCACATTATAGTAGAGAAGACAATGGTATCGTTTGTACAACCATTTTCTGCATAAATTTCACGTGATTTAAATACTTCTCATTTCCTATTATTTTTATTATTAACGTGTAATGGCATGCGAATAAAGGATTCATTTTTGTACCAAGCCTACTTTCAATATAGAGACATTTTTTAATTTTATAAAATAAGACGTAGTTTGTATTTAATGTGACCTCTCTCTTGTATTTACTCAATAAAGAGGTTCAAGAGGTTCATCAATTATCAAATTTCCCATTTTCACTTTATTTTCAATTTTAATTGACTACAAGCTACCCCAATATCACAGACAGTATTGGGGACAGCACTGAGATATTTGAAGATAATAAAGCTGAGAAATAAAAGGAAATAGCACTTGAAAACCTAGGAAATGAGTCTCTATATAACCTCTTTATTAGATTTCAAGACGGGAGAGACAACCATTTAATCACACTACGCCTTTATATAGAAATGGAATTATCAGAAATCGAAGTGAATTCAAAGTCAATTAGATTATTGGGCTTGACGAACAATATAAAAAAATTTTTTTTTCCATCGTTACGCCTTCCAGCTGAAATTATTTTGTCTTCTGTTTGGAAGACCTTTTGGGCACTACCACTCCCTCAAGCCGCAATCACGCCTTGGTGGCGACTTCTACACAATTCTATTGGTGTAGCCTCAAAGCTTTTTCGCTGGAATCCGACCAGCTTTCCCTCGCCCCTCTGCCGATTTTGCACGGAAGTGGAAGATACGTTTCATTTTGTAGTTGGATGTCCCACAAAGTGGGTGTTTTGGTCTGCTGCTCTGGCTGAAATGAATTTAACTTCTTGCTTCAAAACTTCAGAGGATATATGGACTGCCCTAGTGACGTTTCAGGACACTGCAGACAACCTTCAGATAGATACTACAACGATGTGCCAACTCGGTTTCATTTTCTTAGCTGTATGGAAACAACACTGGAGATGCGTCTTTGATGACACCCCTTGGTCTCTGTCTGCTGCTCTAGCTTTATTACAACAAAATCGGCACTTGGTTTTACCAGATCTAGAATAATTAAAATTCAATTTTAATAAAGTTTACACTTATACAAAAAAAAAAACAATATAAAAATTTTTATACGGTAAACGTTGGATAGAAGTTTTAAAGAATATATACTAAATAATATTATGTATTCAGCGCTTATTGTTTCTCATATAATATTTGAATAATCTCATACGAATAATAAGTATTTAATAGGTAAATACGACACAGGAATCGTTTTAAAATTAAACCAGCGAAATTATGTTAGTGAACTGGCTCAAATGTCAATTTAAACAACAAAAGAGCAGGAGGACCGTCTTGAAGAAGTCCAGGCTGTTGATAGATAAATTTGATGGCGTGACAATAATATTAACATGGAAAATTTGATCAAAAACAGCTTCGACTAACAGAGTGCAAGAAATAATGTACTATAAAATTGGGCGTAGATCTGACTTACGAATTCAACCTTTTTTTTTTTTTTTTTGTAGGATATTTGATTTATTAAATAGAAAAATAAAATACAAAAAAAAAGGACACGCGTCGCAGTGAGTGGCGTGCTTTTAATGAAGACGGAAGAGCTTGAGTTTTTCAATAATATTAGAAATGAGTTGAGGCCGTGAACCATTTTTTTTTCTTCTAGTCAGAATAATATTAGAACAATGAAAGTGATGAAAAAATTCACTGCGTTCTGAACCACCAAGTCGTTCTCTACAATGAAATCCTTTGCAATAAAACTGATCTGGTAAGACTTAATGTGATAAACAATAACCAGAGATAATTGAGTTAATGACGTTGATTGAATATTTAACATCAAAGTATATTGGTGAGATCAACCTCTATTTCTTTAAAAGCGTAAAGTCACCTTTTCTAAGCAGCTGCTATAACCATCTTTAATACCAAGAGAAATGGTATATGTGTTCTGATAAAGTCTAGCTATTACCCTGGATCAATAGTTCCTGTATAGAAATTTTTTTTTTCAAAGTCTGACATATAATTCAGACCATTTTCTTCAGGATTACTTGCTCAGAAAGTTTCAGTCAGTACTTTATCCAAGCTTATAGGTAATTAATTACTTTTAAACAGAAGCCGCATGAGAATTATTCAGTTAATATATTGCAAAAGAGTGTTATAAAACGATAGTAAAGAGTCAAAAACGACAAGGCTCGAAAAAAAATCGATGACTTTATTAAAATCAAAATAACAACTCTTTATTACATTCATCTAATTTTTTAAAATAAGCAACCTTGCAATTGTTATTTTTATACAACATTGTGCTTTTGAATAATGGATTCAATGATTGATATGCCTACGATAGTGAAAGAAAATATAAAAATGTAGTAACTTAACTTTTTTTTTGCTTGACAATTTATTTTGTCATCAATGCATGACTTCTGCATTCTTATTTCCATTAAAGTAAAAGCTTCTACAAAGGAGTATCATTTGGATCGAACACAATTTACTATTGCTCTAACATTTTCCAAATATAAATTTTTCTTTGTGTTGTGATTCAGAGCCTTAGTTAAAAAAGAAATGTACCTTGTATCAATTTAGGGCAACTATAGTAATAACAGCTGTATCAGCTTATCAAGTTTTTAAAAAGGGATAATTGATAATCATGTTATAAATTTAAAGTTATTGTTTTTCTTTTGACCAACAAGCTCCAGTTCTTGCGATTTGAGCAGTTAATTTCTATCCGTCATTTCCTTTATATGTATATAAAGCACAATATAATCAGTTATAGGTAGAACTGATAGTGGAAACTTTTACGTTGCTTTTATAAGGTGCATGGTAGCATATTGGGAATGTATCAAGATAATCACATGTTTCAACTAGTACAAACATGCATTGTTTCCTTATAGTGTGTTTATTACTAAATGACTCCGAGTTCATGCACTTGATGTGTTTTTGTGGCTTGAGTTTAAATTCCATGCGACGCTTTTTCGCTAGGGAGGCTTATTTTTTTATTGGACTGAGTCTGTGACTGTGTTCTTTAAACGCCCTCAGGAAAAAAACTTTCCTTTCTCAATTTTTCAATCTCTTTTTCTCTTTCGTTAAAAAAATGCTCGTTCTTTACGAAACCTCTGCCGGTTATGCTTTGTTTAAACTTGTCAAGGATAGCAAGTTAAACAAGCCAGAAGAAATTTACAAAGAATTTCAAGATGCAGAAACTGCTAACAATGTGTAAAAAAAAGAAAAAAGTTTTTTGTGTTTTCGACTGACGTCCTCTCTTTTATTCAGTGTCAAATTGAAGGCTTTTGAAAAATTTGAAAACACTACCGATGCTTTGTCTGCAGTAACCGGTATTGTTGAAGGAAAGATGCCCAAAAACTTGAAGAAGTTTTTGCAATCAGAAATCAAAGATATGAACAAAGAACAATTGATCATTAGCGACCCTAAATTAGGTATGATACACAGCACATACACGGTTTTTTGCCGGAAGGATAACTAACTTGTTTTTTTTTACCTAGGTTCTTCTATTAGCAAGAAGCTAGGCATCAAAGTATTGTCTGATTCAACTGTTCAAGAGCTTTACAGAGGTATTCGTGAACAATTCGAGTCTCTTGTTACTGGCCTTTCCCACTCTGATCTTTCTGCCATGTCTCTTGGTCTTTCCCACTCTCTTTCTCGTTATAAGCTCAAGTTTAGTCCTGATAAGGTTGACACTATGATTGTGCAAGCTATTGCTTTGTTGGATGATCTCGATAAAGAACTCAATACATATGCTATGCGTTGTAAAGAATGGTACGGCTGGCACTTTCCCGAAATGAACAAGATTATTGTTGATAACCTTGCTTTTGCCAAGGTTGTTAAGGCTATGGGTTATCGTACTAATGCTCAAGAAGCTGACTTGTCAAGCATTCTTCCTGAAGAACTTGAAACTGAAGTTAAGGAGGCCGCTGAAATTTCCATGGGTACCGAAATTTCTGAAGAAGATTTGCAAAACATTTTTGGTCTTTGTGACCAAGTGATCAACATTACTGAATACAGAAATCAATTATACGAATACTTGAAGAACCGTATGAACGCCATTGCTCCCAATCTAACTGCTCTTGTTGGTGAGTTAGTTGGTGCACGTTTGATCTCTCACGCTGGTTCTCTTATGCAACTTTCTAAGCAGCCTGCCTCTACCATCCAAATTCTAGGTGCCGAAAAGGCCCTTTTCCGTGCCTTGAAGACAAAACATAATACACCCAAGTACGGTTTAATCTATCATGCCTCTTTGGTTGGTCAAGCTGGACCTAAGCACAAGGCAAAGGTTGCTCGTCTCCTTGCTGCTAAGACCGCTTTGGCTCTTAGAGTAGATGCTTTGGGTGAATCTGAAACCAATGAGGTTGGTGTTGATGGTCGTACCAAGGTTGAAGCTCGTATTGATTTATTGGAAGGTCGTTTTACTGCTAGAGCAAACAAAGATACCTCAGTTCAAAATCAAAGCAAATTCAAGTTAAACAAAGCACAAGCATACAATGACGCTGCTGATATTGCTATGACTGAAGTTCAGCCAGAAGAAAGCAGCAATAAGAAGAGAAAGATTGAAGAAACCGAGGAAGCCGATGAAGAGGAAAGTAAGGCAAAGAAGGCTAAGAAAGAGAAGAAGGAAAAGAAAGACAAAAAAGAAAAGAAAGAGAAGAAGAAGGAAAAGAAAGAAAAGAAGAATAAGGATTAAAGATAGAGAAAAAGAAGCTTACTAAAAAAAGCTGCTGTAAATAATTAAACCTTTTTTTTTTTTGCTATAATTTTTTCATTTTTTCACCCTTTTTCTCTAATATTAAATTTCATTTTTTCATACATCAAGAAAAAACAATAAAGTCGTTGCTTTTAATTAAATTGTGTTAACTGAGAATTAATTTGATTTTAAAAATCAGATTTTGATTTTTTACAATCAATTACGTCTTTCTTTTCTTTCTCTTGGGACATGTCTCTGACTAGCACAGGACTTGGATCAAACCCCACTTCTCTTGTGCCATCAATAACGGCATCCCCATACTCTGCAGCTACAAATTTTCCAACAGTTTTCACTAATGGGTCATACATTACATCATCGCCCACTAGTTTTTTATCCGGCAATAATAGTACACCTACTCCCAGTATTTATACTACAGCATCAACTACATCTAATACACCTATATTTCCTTCAAATTGGGGACTTGGTAGCGGAGGCAGTGATCTTATTGTAAGTGGCGCGCGTAATACAAGCAGTTTATCAGTACAATTCGTCATTTGTTTCGCTGCAGGAATGATATTCTTTTTGGCATTTTGCTTCTTAAGAACAAGGTACATTGTGTATCTATCTACAATAGTTAATAAGGAAACTAATTAGATCATTAGACTACCTGTTATATTTGCACCTCGCGCAAATATGAAAAGGTAAAATATGATTTTACTTGAGAGAAATAGAGAAAATTTAATTATTTTTCTATGTATAGACATAAACCACCAGAACTACCAAATTCATATTTTGGCTGGATTATACCCTTGTTAAGGATTGGTACAGAGGAATTGCTACTTAATGTTGGATTAGACGCTGTGCTGGTAATAATTGTGACATATGTTTTAAATCACTTGATTTAATGAAAATTTCATCTGTCTAGATGCTTCAATTTTTAATGATGAGCATAAAGATTTTTGGTATTTGTTCTTTATTTGGTATAGTCATCCTACTCCCGATCAGTGTGACTTCTGCAAGTAACAGTAGCAGTGTTCAAAATATAACAGCCGTGGATAAAGTATCGGTTACTGTAATACCTGACGGTTCTAATAGGCTCATAGCTTACTTGGTATTTGCTTATTTTGTTACCTTTGTCACATTTTTCTTTCTCACTCAAAGTTATTACAACTACATCTATCTTCATGCAAAATACTTGCTCAACCAATCAAAGCAAATGGTTGCTCGATCAGTCATTGTCACTGGGATTCCCGAACAACTGAGAACAGACCAAGCCTTAACAGAGTATTACAATAATTTAAACATCGGCAGTGTGGAGAGTTGTTATGTTGTACGAAATGTTCACAAGCTAAACCAATTAATTAAGCAACGAGCTTCTGCTTTGAAGAAATTAGAGGAAGCATATGCTAAGTATTGGGGAAATCCTTGCAGTATACCAGGATACGATCCAGAGAGGATTTTGGATGATGTAGAAATGTATAAAAAAGTACTAGATCAAGCAGAAAATAAAAAAGACGAAAGCAGTGACAGCAGTGACAATGAGAATGGAAATACAAAAACACCTCTTGCCATACGTTTAACAAAAAGAAATACATGGAGAAAAGCAATGAATACTACCTTTATCAAAAGTATGGTAGAACCTTTAGATCAAAAGAAGAGTTCTAGACGGCCTACTGTGCGTACAGGCTTTTTAGGTTTATTTGGTCGAAAAGTAGATGCTATTGAACATTACACTGTGTTATTTGATGATTTGGACAAAATGACGACTGATTTAAGAGCCTCGCCAAATTACGAAATGACAAATGTTGCCTTTGTGACGTTTAATCATATGAGTAGTGCTGTAAAATGAATGTGAAGAAAAATGTACATCGTCTTTAACATCATATAAACTTTTAGGTAATCGCTTCTCAAATTGCTATCCATCCAGAACCATTTGCATGTCGTACAATCATGGCCTATGAACCAAGAGACGTGTTGTGGTCTAGTGTTTCTATCCGCGGACGTGAAAGAATCGTACGCGAAATCATTGTCTGGGCCATTACAGTTGTCCTGATTATTTTTTGGTTTGTGCCTGTAGTGGTCTTATCTTCTCTTATGAGTATCAATATGATTAAACGTATTGCACCGAGAGTAGCAGATGCCATTCAGCAAAATGCAGCCACAAGTAACTTTATGACATCCTTCGTACCTACCGTTGTGCTTAATATTGTTACGTCCATTCTACCTTTAATATTTGATGGTACAACTTAAAAAGTTTTTTTGGTGTAAATGATTAACATATTTTTTTACTGTAGCTTTGGGATATTACCAAGGTCTGCGTTCTCGTAGTGCAGTGGCTGAATCTACTTTAAGCAAGTAAGTCTGCTTTGTATTTCTTTTTGGTAAAAAAAAAAGAAGTGAAGGCTAACTAAATTAAGATATTTCTTTTTCCTTGTCTTTTTCACGTTGATTGTATTTACTTTGGCTGGTACAAGCATAGAAACAGTTATGTTGAGTTTTGCCAATGATCCTTCTTCTATACCGGAAAAACTGGCAGCCACGTTTCCTTCAGTAAGTGTCCAAAAGTCAATAGAAAAAGATTAGTGTCCTAACATGAATTTTGCAAGATTTCACCATTTTTTATCAACTATACCATCCTACAAGGCTTCTTATTGTAAAAATAATAATGATAATAACACGCATGCATATATTTAGTCACTAACATACAAATAGAATGCCGATGAATCTACTTTTATTAGGTTCATTAATCGTTAGAGGATTTAACCATACATTTTTTTGCAAGACACCAAGAGAGCACGCAGAAAATAGAACACCTTGGTCGTTTAATTATGGTATTGGTTATCCCGTGCCTTTACTTATCTTTGTTGTTGTATTGGAATACTCATGTATCTCGCCCCTTATTCTACTATTTGGTACCATTTATTTTTGTTTTACCTTTTTTGTCTATAAGTATCAGTTTCTATATGGTAAGAGAAAAACCTAGAATTGTATCAGCGTTGTATGTATTTATTACATAAATAGTTTACTTTAGGCCCTATGAAGCAGCAGGTAGACTATGGATTATGACAATACCTCGAGTAATATTTGGACTTGTTCTTTTCCAATTAACCATGACAGGGCTCTTTATTGTTAAATCATCCTATGTATTGGGCATCCTATGCCTTCCCTTGATCTTGCTTACTCTTATTTTCAAATATGTATTAGATCGTGCCTTTTTACAAAACGCACGTAATTTACCCATGCAATTACTTCAGGATAACATACAAAAGCTGCCAAGTGCTCTTGATTCCTTAGAAAATAACGATGAAGATGATGAGAGTGATAGAGACACTGAAGTCATGCAGCAGAAAGAATCTCCTTTATCCGAGCAAAAATCACTTGCTGATAATAACATTCCGAGCGCTAAAAGTAGTGCAACAACAGAGAAGACTGAACAACGAAAGAAAGCTATTAGAAATCGATTAAGGAATGCTGCTCTATCGGCGGTTCAACTTAAAGCTGAGACAACAGATCTCACACAGTCATCAGAGTCGTCAATGATGATAATTCGACCTAGACATCGAAAGGTTGTGCTTGATGAAGATGATTATGAGGCTGTACCTGATAGATTGACTGACTATCGGCAGCCTCCGATGCAGCTCAATCCTGGTTTGCTCGATACTGGCCTGAAAAAATTTGGTAATCCTTTGCTCGTAGGTATTTTACCTCAATTATGGCTACCTGTCAAAGAACCCGAGCAAGCTAGCAAAGAAGGAAAAATGCCGCCACTTGGAAGGCATCAGAACGATCTGTTTCATAGTAGTTCTGAAGGCGGTGGACGACTTGCTCAACATTTGGCAGAAGTTTTGAGGAAAATTGAAATGGAAGCAAAGAATAAAAAAGATAAAAGAGACGGTGATAACAATGAAAAGAAGATAGAAAAAGTAGATTATGACAAGCGAGCAGAAAAAGCCAGAGACAGTGCACATATTGCAGCGGCCTCTACTGTAGGAGGTCGTAAGAAAAAACATCTATCTGCATTACACTCTTTATTCAAGAAAAGTACACCAAAAAAGAAAGAAGAGGTTTCAGCAAATGTAGGGATAACGAATAATCTTGGTCATCAAGAAAATGATCGGCCAGAATCCATTGAAAGGGGTGTGAACGTTGTGGAAAATGTCTACAGTGATGGTAACTCCTTTAACAACTCCATTCATTCAAACCACCATGATCCTGAAGGAGAGGAATTCCACACTATGGATGCTGGCTATTCAATTACGTCTTCATTTTCTCAAGCAGATAATGCTCCACACAAGCAACACGAAAATACACATGGCAATCCCTCTGATCATCCACAAAATAAGATTCAGTAATTCATAGTTTGTTGATAGGTGCATGTAAATAAAAAAATGGAACATAGACTTAGATAATAAACCTTTTTAAATAATAAATTAAATGATAAAAGAACCATAAAAGCATGTTGCTATTACGCTAATCACTACATTCGCTCTAAGAAAAGGCTGCTAAAGGCTTTTTACAATAAAAGTTTTTTTTGCGTTTGTTATTGTTATTATTACATACTTATTTGTCATTTTATGACTATTTCAATAAAAAAATTCTTCATAGCCTCTGTAACTTTTTTTTTCTGCGATTTTATTAACTCTGTGATCGCATCATTTTCAACGTTATTATAAGCAACCTCAATACCAATCAGATATACATCATTATACAAGACTTTGCACTCCAAAGAGAATTTTATTGTTTATATACTAAAATAGGCCTAATAAAGACAAATTTTTATGCGGGTATGGATAAAAACACAATTTATCTCTAAGCAGTAGCAGTACTGACAGTGGCAGGCTGCTTTTTCAAAGTAACTTCTTGAAGTATAGGTTCCCATAAATTTGGTAAAACTTTAGGCAGATCATGAATGTCATCAATTTGATAATCACCGTGGTTTGATTTAGAAGCATCATCAGCAAGATGCACTGTTGTCCATCCAAGTTTCTATAGCCACAACATGTTATCACCCAAAATTGAAAAGTGAAAAGTAAATTCTTACCTGAGCTGCATCAATATTAAGACTGGAATCGTCTACCAAATAACATTGATTTGGGTCTTGTACACCAGCATCTTTCATCGCTCTTAAAAATGATTCAATTTCTAGATAAATATAATTTGATTTGAATCAATTTCATTTACAAGGCTGTCTTTTTATTACCTGGCTTACAATTGAAATCAGATATGTTATAATTAGTATAAGTTAAGCCATCAAATTCGTTCTCAATTCCAAGTAATCTCAGACACCGTAAAGCATGCTAAAGCAAACATGTTAATAACTTGATAATATAAGTTATGTAACATTATTTACAAGCTTATATGCGTTAGTAAAAACCCATTTTTTACAATGAAGTCCTCTTAAAATTTTCTTTAAAGGCTCATCTCTTTTGATCAAGTTGTCTAAAGGTAATGCCTGATCCACTTTCAGATCTAAAAAAGATAAATAGAATAAAAAACATAGGCGGTTTAAAACGAGCACACTTTTTTTTTTTTTTTTTTTTTTTTTTTTTTTTTTTACTTTACCAAAATGCAGTGGGTCAACATTATGATGCTTTGCTAAACCTCTTAAAGAAAGGCCGTATGTCTCATAATAATGGGTTTGAATCGCATCAACTATTTCGGAAGATGAACATAAAGCACTTTGTATTACTTTGCTTTGTTACCTTCACCTTCAGGAACACCAACTTCTTTTACAAAATAATCTTTAATTCTACAATAACCAATTCATTATAATTTTTAAAAAAAAAGAGAAATAAAAAGCTGCTTACTTTTCTTTCATCAAAGTACTTATATTCAAACTTTTGCTCTAAAAATATTGTTGTTAGAACAATAATTAATATGTTTTCTACACAAGCATATCTCCTTTTTACATATAAACAGTTATCGCAGTCAAAAAAGAAGATCGGTCTTAGCATTGATTATTGATTAATCCTAATATAAAAAGCAAAAAACCACGCCTCTACCTGTTCCTTATTTTAAATACAACGCAGCATTCTGCTGAATTTGAATGGTGTTTGTGATTTATCGAAATAAGCTTTGGTATTATTATTGTACAACTGTTAATAATTCGGCACTTTCTAGCTCAAGCTTTTATATGTTCTGCCTTTCAGATACATCTAAATATATCATTGTAAATAATGATTCATGTTAAATTAAACTTCGTATGGCTTATCATCACTGAGATTAAAAATAGCTGTGACGTTAACTTTCTTCTTTGGGGTCTGAAAGGAAAAAACCCAACTTTTTCTTAAGTTTCCCGGCCTTTATTTTTTTTCTTTGCTTTGCAGCAAAATGTTTAAATTAATAGCTAACAAGACCCCTTTAACCAACGTAAATGACTTTTTCAATAAAACGCTGGCATGATTTAGGAGGGCCAAAGCTCACTATATGATTTTTTAGATCGCTCTCCGCAATGCTGCTGTCAAGGCAACCCGTGCACCTGTTGCCACTCAATTTTATCGCTTCTATAGCACCCCTGCTGGTATATATAGATGTCAAAAATAAAACGTTCCTGAGATTTATACTTATACATACTATCATAGAATACGATGTCGTAGTTATTGGTGGTGGACCAGGTGGCTATCCCGCTGCTATCAAGGCTGCTCAAGAAGGCCTTAAGGTTTGTTATTTTTTATACTTTTTTTCATCGTATTCATATCGATTTGTTGGGTGAAAAGGTTGCCTGTATTGAAAAGCGTGGCTCTCTCGGTGGTACATGTCTTAATGTTGGTTGTATTCCTTCAAAAGCCATGTTGAACAATTCCCACATTTATCATGAAGCCAAACACGGTTACAAGAGCCGTGGTATCGAAGTCTCTGACATCAAACTCAACCTTGACCAAATGCACAAGGCTCGTTTGAAGGCTATCAATGGTTTGACAAAAGGTGTTGAGTTCTTATTCAAAAAGTACGGTGTTGACTACCTTAAGGGTACCGGTTCTTTCAAGACAGCTAACGAAATCGCCGTTGCTGGTTTGGATGGTACTGAGTCTAGCATCAAAGCCAAGAACGTCATTATTGCCACTGGTTCTGAGGTCACCCCTATTCCTGGCATTGAAATTGACGAAAAGAAGATTGTTTCTTCTACTGGTGCTCTTGAACTCGCCAAGGTTCCCAAAAAGATGGTAGTTATTGGTGCTGGTGTCATTGGCCTTGAATTAGGTTCCGTTTGGTCCCGTCTCGGTGCTGAAGTCACTGTTGTTGAATATTTGGATGCTATTGGAGCTGGTATGGACCCTGAACTCGCAAAGAACTTCCATAAACTCTTGTCCAAGCAAGGCCTCAAGTTCAAGATGTCCACTAAGGTTAATGGAGCTAAGGTCGACGGTGATGTCGTCAAGGTTGATATTGAAGCTGCTAAGGGTGGAAAGGCTGAAACCGTAAGTTCAAGTGAATTTAATATTTGCAAAAAATAATTGATTTCTTTTTATATATGCTAGATTGAAGCCGATGCCGTTTTAGTTTCTATCGGTCGTCGTCCTTACACCAAGGGCCTTGGCTTAGAAAACGTTGGTGTTGAAATTGATAACCGTGGTCGTGTTGTTGTTGATTCTGAATTCAAGACTAATGTTCCTAATATTCGCTGTATTGGTGATGTTACCTTTGGTCCTATGTTGGCCCACAAGGCTGAAGACGAAGGTTTTGCCGTTTCTGAAATGATCGCCACTGGCCACGGTCACGTCAACTACGATGCTATTCCCTCTGTTATCTACACTCACCCTGAAGTTGCCTGGGTTGGTAAGAACGAAGCACAGTTGAAGGAAGAAGGCGTTAAATACAAGACTGGTTCTTTCCCCTTCGTCGCCAACTCTCGTGCTCGTACTAATGATGATACTGATGGCCTTGTAAAGGTTATTACTGATGCTGATACAGATCGTATTTTGGGTGTTCACATCATCGGTCCCAATGCTGGTGAAATGATTGCCGAAGGTGTTCTTGCTATGGAATACGGTGCTTCTGCTGAAGATGTTGGTCGTACCTGTCATGCTCACCCTGTAAGTTGAAAACTGAAATGTTACTGAAAGCAATTTCTAACTTGCCTTTTTTCTATTAGACTCTCTCCGAAGCTTTCCGTGAAGCTTGTTTGATTGCCTCTTTCGGTCAAGCTATCAACTTCTAATGTGATATTTAATTAAAAAGAAACGATAATTAGACACAATATTATACAGTCCTTTATTAAATTCCTTTTGCTTTTTACTAAACAATGCTATTAGTAATTAATTTATATATTTCTATTATACACACTCATAAGTTTATACGATTTCTACCATTTTGACTCTTCATATAACACATATCTATATTCGAATATTTTGCAAATGCTTTATTAATTACTGTGTCCCTAATAACATAGGTGCTTGGGGGATGCAAAAATGATTGTGTTTTTATTAGTTCAAAAAATTAGGAAATAAAAGCTTGTTAATGATAAAAAAGAAAACATTAAGAACCTAGGTTGAGCTGTAGTTCCATACTGTCGTACAAAAAACAAATTTAGGAAACGTATATGGCATATTAATGTAGTAATATGCAACATAAAAAGCATAAGTGTAAATTGCTAGAGGTATTCTTTAAGGAAGTCTCAGTGATAGCTTTTCGAATCAAATATAGAATTTTAAGTGTTCGTAACGATTATTTTTAGTAAAATAAAGCGGCACACAATAATCACGAAGCCATATAAAATTACTCTTATTGCCGCAGCAGATCTTACTGATTATTTAATAAGCTGTCAACAATCTTTTTTTTTCCCCTTTTTTTTTGTTTTTTTGTTTTTTTGTTTTTTTGTTTTTTTGTTTTTTTGTTTTTGCAACTTCGAGATGCTGGTAATCACCTTAGTCCGTCATGGAAATACAAATGCAAATAATGAACGATGGATTCAAGGGCAACTTGGCAAAGATACCTTTCTAATGTTGTTGGTGGCTGTGAGACTGACATGTTTTATTGCTAGATACCGAGCTTAACAAAAATGGTCTAAAACAAGCATGGCTTTGTGGTGAACGCTTAAAGGACAACACATTTGATTATGCATACTGCAGTGACTTGAAACGTTGCAAGCAGGTAATAATATTGTTACTTATCTCTTGCCATTTTTCTGAATCATGTAAAGACTGCAGAAGGTATTATGCATCATCACCCACAAGTTGCAATAGAATACCTTTTTGGTTTGAGAGAGGCAGATTTTGGTGCTTTATCAGGTTCGCCTATAAAAGCACTACATAAAGAATCCCATGAGCGAAAGGTTTCTGTCAATCAGATAGTGATTGATAATGGCGGCGAAAGTTTGGAAGCATTTGACAAAAGAATTATAGATACATTTGATAGCATTGTAAAAAACGCCATAGAGAAAAATTACAAGTCCATTTTGATTGTTACTCATGGTGGTCCTCTAAAGCACCTTGCTAATTGTTGGTCACAAAGAAATTACAGAGCAGTAAAGCCTTCTATAAAGATTGCTAATATGGCTCACGAAAATACAGCCATAACAAAAATAGCAGTTACAGATGATGGAAAAGGCTATGTTTATGAATTTAATTCCTCTAGTCATCTTGGCGCTAACATTAAACATAATGCACCTCCCACTGTTTAAAGAAAGGAATAGGAAGGAAAAGGTGCAAAGGCTCTTTTTTTTTTCTTTTTTTTTCTTTAAAAAAAACAACTATAAAAGTTTAAAGAAATCTGACAAGTTTGATTTACATTATTGGTGCTTTCCTCATGTTAGTTTCTAGATAGCTATCTTTACCCATACTTTCTTTATTTTTCTGGTATAATTGTTTTATATAAATACATATACCACCACAAATATTATTAAAAGTACAAGATACTAAATATGGTTTCTTGTGGATTGCAATCATATGCCTAGGGTTTTATGTATGATTGGCTAGTCTATGGCTTATTAAGGCTATCAAGTACCTTTATGATGCTTAATGTATTCGCACAGAACATTGAATGATCCATTAAATGGAGTTGTATCACTACAAATCAAGATTATATCTTTTGAGCTATAATCTTCATCAAATCACAAGAGCAGCATTAGGGAAAAAAAAATTAATCTAAAATCAAGAATCAGTCTCATGCCTTTTAATTTCTCTAAGTTTGCCCTACGGATTGAATCATGTTGAAAGCAGAAGGGTTACATGATAAAATAGCATATTTGGTACAAATAAATTTATCAAACAAAGAACAATTAATTTAAAAAGAGGTTGAGAAAGGATCGTCTGCTACGTCTTTCTCTCTTGAATCCCTTTTTTTATGATTTGCCTTGTCTATTTTTTGGTGTTTGTAGTCTTAATCCAGCATACTTCGGCACATTTTGAGCTGACATTTCCTCCCTCAAAAGGGGTCGCAAAGGATACTGGATTTATTCCTCCGTGTGGTGGTTATGATGTTGCAAGTGAAAAACGCACTCTCTTACCTCTGGAAACCCCTTTTGTGGAAATAAACTCTGATCATGGACTATACAATTATAGTGTCAATGTCATTGTAGGCAACAACCCTTCTGCTGCTGACTACTTTGAAACTTCACCTAATTTTGCATCAGCTGCTAATGGCACCCGTAACTATTCTCAAGCCTCTTGTTTACAATTCAATCTTTCCCAGAATATCAGCAACGGTACAAATGCTACCATTCAAGTCACATATAATAGCACAGATGGTAAATTTTATCAGGTAAAATAAAAAAAGATAGATCAGTTTGCTTATTACAGCTTTGTATTTGACACGTATGTAAACATGTTAGTGCGCCGATGTCACATTCCTATATAGTATGAATGATTTTAATAAATCCATTTGTACAAATGCAAATGGTACACATCCATTAATTCCATCTGACAATGATACGTCTACCATGTCTTCAACTGATATGTCTGATGCCACTGGACATCTTCAACTTGCGAGTGGACTTGTGTTGTGTGTAGCAGTGCTTATTTCTTTCTTTTTAATCTAATATGTTTTTTATTACAGTTGTTCATTGTTTAAAAAAGTAATGGTAATAAATACATGCTTTGTGCACATTTGTATATATTTTTATTTATAACAATATGTTAAAGGATTTTCTTCTTCTTTCTTTAAACAGTCAAGAGAAAGACATTTTTCTCCTATATCCTAATGCTTTTAAGAGGCTCCAGCAACAGCCAATCTATCAAATTAGAAGTAAATCGCCATTATTCAATAGTAATAATAATAACTTACTTTTTCAAATGCTCCATAAATACTTGCAAACTGACATCATCTGTCAATACTACAGCACCACCAGGAGCACTATAAGGACTACCAGAAGTGTGCGTAGTAGATGGGTTCAATTTAGATAACAAGAAACGGGCTTGTGAACCACCCTGATCACATACAACGTAACGAGATACAGGGAATCTGTCGGTCAACAAATCTTGAGCATCTAATACAGGTACTTCTAATAGCTGTTTAAAGTTTTCGTATCCTTCTTGATCTTGATAACCAGCATTACGCCATTGAGCAATTGTTTCACCGTGGAAGATTAATATGTGGAAGAAGGTATCCAAGAGTAAGATAACGTCTGGCTTGACGGAAACAGAATCTAATAATACAGGCTGAGGTGGTGCATCGAAGCTGTAAGAAGTTAAGGTGGGTTGAATCATAATAAGTGAGCTATCAACATTTTCGCGATTCAATGTATGACTACAAATAGAAATGAATAAAAATTATTATTGTAACCAAATACACTTTTTATATACTTACCGATAGAAAGCTGTTTCATCTGGAGAGTTGTTAAACACTTGCAAGAATTGAGAACGTCTCAAATGGAACATAAATTGGGGATAGATGGAAAAGTTCTCGGATAATCTAAATGAATGAGGGTCATCCTTACGGTAGTCAGCAAATCGTTGGCAAAGGCGGATCAGCATACGGTCCAACCAACGTAATACGTCAGGTCCGTCATCAATTTCTCCCTTGAACACAGCAATGCGCGACATCAAGACAGCTGCTGTTTCCTGATCAAATGAGTTTGCAATTTCTGGGCTTTGTCCTTCAGCAAAGTTTCTAGCAACAGTTGTCACGCGAAGACGGAATTGACCACTAGAGTGTTGATAATGAGTGGCAAATTGAATTAAACCGCGAGAACCAGCTTGGAATGAAGTAGGCTGATTAACAACTTCGAAATAAACTGCATGTGTGGTCTTATCATTCAAAGAGCACATCTTCCAAGCAGAAGTATTCCCGATTCCTATTTCAGTTTCACCTACAAAGGAAGATTTCTTGTTGGCCGAGACGGCATGGCCAATCAATCCACACACCTTTAATTCGCGTGTAGTTTGAACATCCATAGTAGCATTGAAACCCATCTGTAAGTGACCTTGGCTATCTTTCTGGAAAATACGTTGATAGCTTTCTTTGAAAATAGCAGTGTTGAAAGAATCTGACAAAATCATAAAACCGCCTGTTTGGTTTACCATGGATCTCATTTCCAATAAGCCTACTTGATCCAAACAACCAGCAAAGATATCAATAGTATGTCCGTTTTGAGAAGCTCTTTTAGCAATTCCTTCATAAAACTATTATATGTTATTTTTTATCCTTTTTCTCTTGCTTAAACTTTTTTTTCATATACTACCTTAATTGCTCTTTTATAGTGCTTGGCAGATTCTTTTTCAATGTCATGGTGAGAACGCATAGGTTCTCTCAGCTCACTACTAACAACCATGCCAGGTCCCTCAGAAGCAGGTCCACCACTAAAGAGCATCATACGAGCGCCGGTATTAGGGAAAGTGGTTTCCAAAAGCCCAACAGCAACACTCATAGCAACACCAGTACATCTCTCAGGACGTTTATGTTCAGCCACAGGCCAAGGGTCACGTTGGAGGTTTTCCAAAATAGAGGTTAAAACAGACCCACAGTCCTTGACGGGAAGTAAAAATCTGTTGGCTGCCATTTGTGGACGATTAGGTTGTTGGTTAGGAACAGGACGGGTTGGGTTGCTGCTGGTCAAGCCCAGCATTTCTTGAACCTGTTTTGCTGCATATTCTTTGGTGCCTCGAAAAACAAAGGATTTGGGACAGCCAGAGAAGCCAAGTTCATGTACTTGAGTCTAGCAAATCATAAAATGCTTTATATCTCACTTTAGCTTTATACAATTTTTCGGACTTACCATAGTACCAAAAGTAATCAAACCAACCCAAGCATATTCAGGTAATAAGCTCAAACTATTAATGATTGATTCTTTAAGTGCTTTGAGGTCTTCTTCTTCAAGACAGGTATCAACAACAAACAAAAAGATGGGTGGAATTTGAGCAACACGATTTAAATTATATTCAATAGTTGTGTATTTGGGTAAAAGCTCAGCTGGGAGGTTGGTGGTTGATATATCCTTATAATGAGGTGGGAGTGCATTTCTTTGTAAACAGAAAGGACAAATCCAGATTTTTCCACGTACATCAATTTGGCTATAATAAGTATTTAAAACCAATTTTGTTTCTTTTAATGTGTAGCTTTTTTTACCAATAAGGATTCAAAATGGCTCGGCAAGGAGCCTTACAGACAACGGGCTCATACCAAATAGGGTTTTCTATAAAGTCTTCGCGTTCCTTCAAAGGAGTGTAAAGACATGCAATAGGTACGACTGCCTTGGTTGCTTCTGAACGTGAAGATGGCCAAGCATTCCAAGAAAAACGGATTCCGTCCTTTTATTTCTTTTTATAAGCAATGGATAATAACATTAAATTTGCTTTTACCTGTTCTTCAATCTCGTCAAAGTTCATCTTGTTTTTTTTTTTTTTGGTCAACCAAAAAAGAATGAAAAGTACTGGCTTCTCAACCGTTGTGTAATTTTACAAAATCGTCGGAGCTTATGCTGATACAGTAATTTCGATTGAGACGATTTGGAAAAGATTTGGGAGAAATTTGAAAAATTTCAAGATAGCTGTTCTTTTTCTGGACTTCTGTACAATTATTTTGAAATACTTATGAGTTTCTTTAGACGAAAATAATTTAAGATGAGACATGAAATTAGGATTATTTCAAGCCAATCTCTTTTTGCAAATGTCTGCCCCAGTATGGTTCAGCATGTTTAACCCAATCTAGACAATCAAATAGAGTAATGGTCCTACAAGCTTCACTAATGCGAAGGGTCAATTCATCTCCTTTCTCGAGCGGATTTCGTCTAATGTTCTTAATTTTAGACCTACACCTCAATGGGATTTTAAAAAAGGGGAATATAGTGGTATAAATAATGGCTTATATCCTCAAGAGTTTATAGCATCCGCAACAAAACGACTATGGTGTATTTTGCAGTTATCCATTACAATTAAATATCCTTTCATATCATTTTTATCCATCACATCTATGGCCGATTCCATAAACTTTACAATGTGGTACTCAGTTGTACATTTTTTGAAGGGCTTTGGCTTTTGATTTGGCGTTTCTACTTTTCTTTTCTTCAATGGTTTAACTTTGGAAAATCAATGATATATCTAGCAGCTATATAGCCAATGGTACTAACGTTTGCGTTTTTTTGGTTATGCACCTTAACTTTTGCTGGTTCACCAGCTTTCGACCAAGCTCGATCCTTCATCATCTGGGAATGAAATCCTGCTTGATCAACAAATACACAGTTCTTTAAAAGACCAACGCCTACTGCTTTGTTACTCGTTCGGCCAACGCATGTCTTCCATTGGAGTGTCATTAATCATCCACTTATGTGTTGCTGTTATAGTGCCATGATGTTTTCATACTGTTTATTATGCTGATGCTTCTGTGTGTCATTGGTCAGATCAAAGGCTGGTACTTTGAGACCTTGTTGCAGTTGTAAAAGTTCCTCGGGGTCAATAAACTCTTCTTCTTCCTTATCTGACGAGGCTGACAACTCTTTCATTCCTTTATGTTTATAATCAGAATCATTGGGATCTTTATCAAAATCACTAATGATATTACTCTGATCAATAAATCTCACGGTTAGAAGTTGTTTGGTTTGGTAGGGTTTCCTATTCTTTTTACTTGTGTTTACGGTACTATTTCTACGTGGACACCCAAATAATGAATGTATACAAGTATATTCTTGTATTGTAGGTAGCTTAGTTAGACGCAGCATCATTTTGACAAAGGACCGACTAGAACCGCCAAAGATTCTATGTAGGCATATGTTTTGCGCATCTTCTAATTCCTTGACTAGGAACGATGTTACCTCATTGATTGCAAGTCTATATTCTAATTGAGCACAAACTATCTGAGTATAGAGTCTAGTAGCAAGGGAAGTCAAAAGTGCTAAGATATCCATCTGGCCGAAATAGAATTCCAAGGTAGGAGAAAGAAGGTAAAGCTACAAGTACATTTCCGTAAAGAGTGTACGTTAATGGTTGTTCAGTGGGGTTTAGAATTACACATTTACTTGGGTTCCACCTATATCCAAGGTTGTGGCTATGATCCTCGCATTTCTTCAGCAAGTGCACTATTTGTTCCTTATCAGAAATGAGTGCCATATCGACAATGTATAAAAATCAAATCATGAGAGAGGCTAGTTTGATAGGAAAGATGTCTTCTATTATTGGTTGTGGGTGTAGTGACTTGGGTAAGTCATTGGTATATATAGAATAAAGGAATGGCGAGAGTATAAATCTTTGTAAGACGCTCATGACAGGTGAAAATCGGGTTAATATGGTATTGCTTAGCGAGACTTCTATTTAAAAATCATCAAATAAGTTTCTAAATAGACGTATGAGTGCAGAAGGTGCTATGTTTCTAATTTCTGCCATATATAATCGCGGTCTACGGTGTCGTATGCCGATTTAATGCCTAAGAAAGCAAGAGCTGGGATAACTCGATAGTGTCGGTGAAGAATATTGTAAGTTTCAGATAAACATATAGCTTGGTCTAGCGATCATCTGGCTTCACGGTAGCCACCTTGAGCTAGATCTTACTGTTTCATACACATGTAACACTCTTAATCCTTATACTTTTTGATGAATTTTAATAAATATTGAAATTTTCATCCATAAAAAAAAGTAGTTCAAAGTATCCCAGAAATTATGCTTTTCTTCATTATATACTTTGCTTATTGCACTAGGTATTCCTTATGCCATGTATATTAAATAAACTATTACCAGACCATTAACCTCAAGCTATTGTATAATACCAAATGAAAGAAAACGTTGTATAAGGCTAATATACTTTTAAACAAATTTCAAAAGCTTCTTCAAAAGCTACTGTATACGATTTTTAGGATTAGATTGAACGGACAAAGTAATTTTCTCATAGTATGCTGACTTTAATAGCTTTAAGTAGGAATAGAATAGATGAGAACTTGACTGACTGTAAAGAGTCCTTGTATGATTTATAAAACACATTAAAGTAAATGTTTGAATATGACTACACATATCATCAACTGACGGTTAACAAAAAAAAAAAAAAAAAAAAAAAAACATCATGGAGAGAAAAAACACGCCAAATCTGATTCAAGTGACAAGTATGTACAGGAACACCAAAAATCGCGTATGTTGAGTTTAAAACGATTAAAGTAGCCTCAAAAAAGCCACGACCTTTTTTTAGCAAAGCATGAGTTTGACAACCCAAACAGAAGAATTACCTGACGTTGGTAATTACATTGAAGACAACTTTTAAAATAATTGGTTTAAAACTAACGCGCTCTGTTCTTCTTTTTATTATAGAAAAGCCTGAACAACAAACATTTGTAAAATTCTTTAGAAGTTTAGATCTAGTAAATACATGTTGATTGTTGCGTCTGTCTTTTTTCTTACAAAGAAATCATTCCTAGGTAGAAGAAGGAACTATTCGTTTATTTGAAAGAGAAGCAAATGGAAGCAATTACTATACTTTTCACGGCGATGATGCAATTTACATTGCTGAAACTGTTTACAAAACTACATCTGTCATCAAATACTGGCTAGGAGATAGCACAACCGGTTTGCCTTCAACACGTTTATCCAACAGAGCAGCTGAAACCTTTCTGAGAGATGCGTTGCTGAATAAACAGCTCAGAATTGAGATATGGAAGCAGGATCGATCCGAGTGGAAGTGTATCCGTAAGGCTTCACCTGGTAATCTACAGGAGGTTGAGGACTTTCTGTTTTCTTCAAGCCATATGACAATTGCACCTGTAGTTATTGCGGTCAAATATAGTATCTCAGGAGATAACAAGGTATATGAAAAATTGATATATGTTAGTACAAAGAAAAAATAACATGAAAAAGACGGTTGGCGTTGCGTTTGCAGATACAACAATCAAACAACTTGGTGTGAGTGAATTTATTGACAATGAACTATATTCCAATCTAGAATCATTTATCATTCAATTGGGTGTAAAAGAATGTTTATTGCACACATCTGGCAACGAAAAAGATTATGAAGGAATTAAGATTAAAGGTATCCTTGCTCGGTGCAATGTGGTAGTTACAGAAAGAAAGAAAGGTGAAGAGACAGATAAAAATATTAGTTTTCTGGTATTAAATAGCAGACCATTCTTTAGGTGAATTTGATGCAAAGAATATTGCACAAGATCTCAATCGACTTGTGGAAGGCAATTTATCTATTGAAACGTTGCGTAAGTTAGAATTATGTGCTAGAAAGTAATCTGTTGAGACTGACTCATTAGATAGCCGAATATGATATGAAGAATGCTATGTCATCGTGTTCCTGCATCATAAGATATTTAAGATTGCTAGAGGACGATGCAAATTTTGGCAAGTATGTTTTAAAGCATCATGATCTTTCTCAATATATGCGGCTCGATGGATCTGCTTTAGCTGCATTAAACCTCATGCCTACTTCAAATGAAGCTGTGAATAAATCAACAAGTCTCTATGGATTATTGAATAAATGTAAAACAGCTCAAGGAAGTCGACTGTTTGCTCAATGGTTGAAACAGCCGCTTTTAAATTTGGAAGAAATTAGTAAGACAAAAATCAAATATGATTTAAAGTGCTGACAATGTTTCAAAAAAGATAAACGACATGATGTTGTGCAAGTATTTTTTGACGATACAGAATTGAGACAGTCATTACAGGAAGACCACTTGAAAAATATACCTGACCTTCACAGACTAGCCAAGCGTTTTCAAAAAGGAACTGCGAGTTTACAAGATGTAGTGAGAGTGTATCAGGTTGTGATTCGATTACCAGGATTGTTGACATGCTTAGAAAACAAGGTTTCTGAGGATGTAGAAAAGGCTAACTTAATAGACGATCTGTATACTTCAAAAATAAGGCATCTTTCTGGTCTATTACATAAACTGGAAGAATTAGTAGAAACTACGATAGATTTGGACGCATTAGAAAATCATGAATACATTATCAAAGCTCAATTTAATGATGAATTGCAAGGTAAGAAAACATCTTGAGATATTGTATATATATATATGGAAAGGTAACTAAGCAAATGGAACATAGAACTACGTAGTCAAACAAATGAACTTGACAGAGAAATGGTTGAAGAATATAGAAGGGTTGGAGAAAACCTCTGTTTGGAATTAGATAAAAAGTTAAAGTTTGAAAGGCACTCACTTTATGGTCATTGTTTCCGTGTTGTTGGACGTTCTGAATACACTCGTATTAGAAACAAATCCGAATATATACAATACACTACTCAAAAGTCTGGCACATTGTTTGCTACCAGGACACTTAAAGAATTGAGTAGTAAGCATGCCGATATATCAAAAAAGTATGATGTCAAACAAAGAGGTCTAGCTCGAGAAGTTGTTGAGATTGTTGGTAAAAAAAAAAAGGACAATTGATTCAATTATATCGCAAATATTTCTAATGTTTTCTATTAGCCACCTACTGCCCATCTTTGGAATCACTTGGTGGTATAATTGCTCATATGGACGTATTAATAAGGTATATATATTAAAAGACTATAATAAACCTAGTTTTGAAGCTAAAATGTTCAAGTTTTGCTCATGCTTCTGTAATGGCACCAACGCCTTATGTTCGGCCTACAATGTTTCCTCTTGGGCAAGGGAATGTCGCTTTAGAGGATGCAAGACATCCATGTTTAGAAGTTCAAGACTACGTGACATTTATTCCTAATGATGTTAATCTTACAAGAGGTATACTGTCAATGATATACTATTGTATGTGATAATCAATTTATTTTCTTTAGATGAATCTGAACTTCAAATCGTCACTGGGCCCAATATGGGTGGCAAATCAACATATATTAGACAAGTAAATTTAACAGAGACGATTAAAATAACCATGTATAGTTAACTTTTCAATAGGTGGGTGTGATTGTGTTGATGGCACAAATCGGCTGCTTTGTTCCTTGTACAAGTGCATCTTTATGTGTTTTTGATTCTATATTGGCAAGAGTGGGTGCAGGTGATAGTCAACTTAAAGGTGTATCCACATTTATGGCAGAAATGCTTGAAACTGCCACTATTTTAAAAGCTGCTACACGCAACTCCCTGGTGATAATTGATGAACTTGGTAGAGGTACAAGTACGTATGATGGTCTTGGTCTAGCATGGGCTATCTCAGAATATATTGGCACACATATCCGCTCTTTTTGCCTTTTTGCCACTCATTTCCATGAGCTTACTACTCTATGCCAAACTGTCAAACACGTAAAAAACATGCATGTGGCGGTACATATTGGTAATAGTCATGATGTGACCTTATTATATAAAGTAAATGAAGGTGTTGGAGATAAAAGTTTTGGTATTCACGTAGCTGAATTGGCCAATTTCCCCGAATCAGTAGTTGAACTTGCAAAAAGAAAGGCGGATGAACTGGATGAAGAAAGTGAGGAACACAAACCAAGTAAAATTCATAAAAAGGAAAAAATTGAAGAAGGAGAAAAGATTTTGCAAGAAATGATGCAGGAGATTTCTACTGCATCAGCATCTGAAAATGCTGAATTACTCACAAAAGAAATTAAAGAAAAATATTTTAGTATTATTAACAACAATACATACTTAAAAGAACTTTTGTTGGAATAAACCACAGCTGTTTGATTATTTTATCAAAACATTTAAAATCTTATTATTCATCAACAATAAAATAAAGTAAAAGAGCTTATTCTAATAGTCAAACACTGTCTAAGAACTAAACTTTATGTTGTATAAAGTACTTTAAACGCCAATTTACTGTTTTAAAAAGTGTGATGTGGTCTTTTAAATGAAATATCAGAGACTAACGAACATGGCAAATGACCAAGAGAGTAACGTGCCACCAAGCTTAAACCTGAAAAATTTTAATTTCGTTTCAAATTTTTTTTTTTAGACATCTCATGGCATTTACAGTTATTGATTACCAGACTTTGTGACTATTACAATTATAAAATTTAAATGCCGCCTTTCTTTTTGTTTGCTTGCTTCTTTTTTTATTATTATTGCTCCTTTTTAGTTTTTGTATGTTTTATTATTTTGATTCAAATATTAAAGGGCAATATTATTTTCAAAACAAATGGATCAAAGATATAACCGACTTTAAAGATTCAAAGTATGACACAGAGTATTGTACAATAACCATGACAACATCTACTGCGAATGAATATTGGCAGTGCAAAGGTTCTTATCGTAAATGATGAGTTGATCAGTGCTTATTGACTTTTTCAATACAGTGACACGAAAAATTGTAAATCAGTTTAAATTAAGCAACATCTCACAAGACAAACAGTGCTTTGTTATTAATGCAGCATTGAAAGGACAAAGATCATTATATGAACAGGATTTGAAGTGGAAAGTAACAAGAAAAGAAGACGACAATTGCGAAGTAGGTAAATGATGCGTTTAATATAAGGGCTTAATTTTAATTTTTGATTCAAAACAAATAGCTTGTACTCTTATTTTACTTTGATAAAGAGCTTGCAGTAAGTCTGACTCGCATAAATTTATCACATATCAAAACTAATCAAATTTGCAATATAGAGCCGCCTTGGTTCACTTACAGTTTATAAAGTCTCTTCTGATCAAACAACAACATTGCAACAAGAATGGATGGAAAACTCTGTACGACATTATCAAGACTTATTTGTAAAATATTAAATGCATGCAATTTAATAAGGCAAATCTGATGTATTATTAGGATTTGAATAGCGCATTGAGCGCAAGATTGCATGATGTTGAAGAATTATATGAGGAATCAAAAAGAAACTTAAAAGATATACAAGCACGTTACGCTGAGGCTTATTTTACAAATTTAAACAAGTACACCCAATTGTTAAACGCAAAAAAAGCTAAGATTAGAAAGCTGTTAGGAACCGATGAGGAAAAAAATGGTAATAATGCCAATTTAGTTTATAATAGCAAACAAAACTAAATTCATTTTAATTTTTAAAGTTACTATTGATCATTTGCAAATCCGAAAGAGACCAAATGAAAACACAGAATCACAGTGAGCGCTTACCTTGTATGATTTATTGACACAACTAATGTATCTATCACAGACTACCAAAAAGGCACTTAAAGAAACAAAAAATTACAAAAGCTAGTTCACAACCTCTTTATGTAAAACCAAACCGTTCCAACAAAATCACATCATCATTGTCATCTCATTTACGTAAAGAGGATAGGGACAAGAGTGAGGACGAAGGCGAGGACGATATAGAAGTATCTGGTTCTGATCTTGAAGATGACTTATTTACGCAAACAAGTAGTCATTTGCCTTCTCAACTAATACCTTTAATGCAACCACAACCAGTGCCTCAGGAACAATTAGAGCTGACTGATAAAACATCCGCATTACCCAAAACACCATCATTACCATCATCACTACTACCAACCGATTTATCAGAGATTCCTCAATCGCCGCTTCCTCTTTCAGAACACGATCCATCCGAATGTTTAACAGCTACTGATTTTGATAAACTGTTTTTCGATACGGATGACGAAGAAGAAGCACTTTTGTTTACAAAAACTTCGTAACTACCGCACACGTATTCATTGAACGAGATACCCCGTCATAATAAAAAAAAATAAGCTTCTAAACTCCCTGTTAGTAGATGTTTGATGAAATACTTACGTTACATGAACATATTTGCTTGTTATATTTGCATTGATATATAAAAATATTGAATTTACTGTATTGGACTTTATTTATCAATTTCACTGAAATACACTAAGCGGCCTCGATATTTAAACAAGACAAACAGATGAAGATTAATAATGTCAATGAAAGCAAATTATGCGAAGTGTTCTTGCTTGAGCTAAATCTTGAGTCTTTATCATTCCTTTAATTAGTTTACTATTTTTCCAAAAAAAAAAAAAGACACGTTGCTTTTACAGAAAAGAAAGAAAAAGAAAGGAGTTAAGTCAGGTATATTTTTTATCTCTTTGCCTTTTGATAAAGCATATAATTTTAGATCCACTGCCAGTATTTTTACATCAAATTTTTCTATTTGGTCGGCTTACTGACTGCTCTTTTTTTTTTTTTTTTTTTTTTTTTTTTCTTCTTCTTATTTTTTATTCTTTATACATTTTCTCAATGTCTTTCTCTCGAGTATTTTCTCTTATTCAACGTCGTCAATTCTCAAACACTCGCCAACTATTGATTGCAGAAGGTGATTCTATTCCTAATGTTCAAGTTCAATTAAAATCACCTGGTGAAACTGTCATGACTCAAGACTTGTTTAATAATAAAAAGTCCATCTTAATTGGTGTTCCCGGTGCTTTTACTCCTGGTTGCAGCAAAACTCACTTACCTGGATACATTGAAAAGGCACAAGACTTGAAGTCTAAGGGTATTGACTTGGTTGCTTGTACTTCAGTCAATGACGCGTTTGTTATGACCGAATGGGGAAACTCATTAAAGGCGGAGAACACAGTCACTCTATTAGCTGATTCAAAAGGAGAATTTGCAAAGGCGTTGGATTTAAGCTTTGATGCTAGTGGTGCCCTTGGTAACCATCGATCTAAGCGATTTGCAGCCATCATTAAGGAAGGCAAGATAGAAAAATTGTTTGTTGAACCTGACAACACTGGATTAAGTGTATCTTTGGTTGACAACGTTATTAAGCATATTTAATCTCCGTTTGAAAACTAAGGTATCTATTTTTGGGTGAAGTTAATAAAAAAAACTATATTTCTTCCATATTTGTACTATTTCTTTCTTTTTTCTTTTATTATTATTATTATTATTATAAAACACAATTTTTACATGTTATGTGGAAAAAGAAGATACTACTTCTTCTTTCACTAATCCTAGTGACTATCAGTCTATCTTTTAGTTGTTACTATTATTTTTATCAAGAAGAAGAAAAGTTTTTGGCATACTTACCACACTCTGGACTATCAAATCAAAGAATTGAACTCGCCAATGCATTATTATTAGCTGCTATACTTAAACGCACATTAATCATACCCCCAGCATTTCTTGGCAGTGTCGTCGGTTGGATGCCCATGGAGCAATTACTTGATCACCTTAGCTGGTTAACAACACCCAAGGATTTTGAAATACTTTGTCAACCACCGATACCTGGAAATCTACAGAGCTACACACGAAGAGGCAGGTGTACCGAATACCAGCATTTTGCAGCCATACCTTGGACACAACTGCATGACTTTTCTAGCTTGTCGTCCCATGTTCGCATTCGCTTCCAGGACACCGTGTCACTTGAAAAATTACAGCAAGATTTAGGCATTAGTGAACAAGAGACATTTATTCACAGAGATGAGCATTTGTATGACTGGCGAATGTACGAGAATGTGAGCGAAGCTAGAATGATACTAAAAAATGGCTCCAACTACATTGATTCCTTCACGGATCGCAAGTTTTACAAGATCTTTACACCTGAGCATTGGCAAAAGAGACCTGAGCGATTGTTGCAGTTGGGAGGAATTTTCGGTTCGACACGAATGAACATGGTGAAACCTGAACATCTTGAACTTCAGCAACTGATTGCCGAAACGCTTCATTATCGACTTGATACACCTCTGGGAGAAACAGTGAAAGGAATTGTGAAACATGTAGGAGGAAAAGCGAGGTTTATGGCGGTTCATTTTAGAGTAGGAGATGTACCTTTTAGAAATTATGCCACAGACAACTTGCATATGTTTGAACGAAACATGTCGATCGCCACGGGTATCCCTGTACCTGCCCTTCCACCGTTGAATGAATTTGGCGTATTTACTACACTGCCAAAACCACCGCCTAAACCAAAAAATACAATTCATGTGATTCCACCTCGAGATTTAAGGGATGTGCCTTGGTCCAATTTATGTCAACATGTGTCGCCTAATCTGACTGTATCTACCGAGCACATCAAATCGCGAGCTATTGTGTATATCGCTACAGATCACAAAGATATGCGTGGAGAGAACAGTCGACTGCTGGAATGGTTTGACTACTTTCCGTGTACAATTACATTGAATGATATACCGCCTGAATTACTAGATCCCTTAGATCAAATGCATTGCATGTTTAGTCCCTCAAAATCTCTTAAATCATATCTTATTCCTTTGGTGGATGCTATGGTTGCTGCTCACGCAAGACGAATATTCACCACTCCAAGGTCTACATTTTCAAAATATATCGGTGAACTAAACGAAGCTTGGGTGTTAAAAGAACAAGGTTATACACAGGCTTCTTTCTTAGAATGAAAAAAAAAAAAATTTTTTTTCTCTGCATATTTTTTTTTCTTTTTTTTTTTGTAACATTTGATAAATAAACATGTTTGGGCCTTCACTTTTATTTATTGTTGCAGTTTTATTATGTGCTATTTTATTATTTTTAACAATATTTTTTGTATGTAAAAAAAAGAAAACAATCCTATTTAGTTCACTAATGTTCATCCTACTTTAGGTCATCATGTTTTCAGATTTAGAATGTGACTACATCAACCCTATTGACTGCTGTAATAGACTCAATCAGGTACATGTCAAAAGATTTGCTTGACGCGTTAATCTAGAAACTCATTACTGTTTTTTTAGTTTGTTTTACCAGAAATTGGACTTCAGGCCTTTCTGTTCTCTTTATTTTTAGTCACAGGTCACTGGCTTCCAATGCTTATCAATTTACCACTTACAGCGCACAATATTAAAAAGTACACAAAAAAAAAATCAAAGAGAAAGATGACTAAATATCATTTGTATAGGGTTACAGATCGTTCACATATGTATGATGCCACTGAAATATTTAGAACTTTGTCAAAACACAAGAAGGAAAGCTTTATTAAACTTGGATTTTATGCAGTGGTAAAGTACACTTTTTTCTTTTTTTCACCATAAATTATTCACAATCTCTTTCTTTCCTTCTAGTGTTTCTTTTTGTACGTTTATCTTATGGTTGTAGCTCTTGTTTCAGACTAAAAATAAATTACTAATATTCTCCATTCTCTTCTTCGTTTTCACGCTGGATAAAATCTTTTCCCCGAAAATCTCTCTTACACAATGGACATTTTGTATTTAAACTTAGCCATTCTATAACACAATCCTTATGATAAATATGCTCACACCTAAATACATATAATTAATACAATTTCTTTTAAGAAAGGCTTTTACTTGCCATAGTTTACACAGCAGATCGTTGTTTTCATATTCGGATAAACAGATTGAACACACCGCATCTTCTGATCTTGAAATTGTCAGATTATCAATTTTGGATGGTTCTTGCTCTTCCTTAGCAGTCGTACTTTGACGACGCTTCATCCATCTTCTTGTAAAACTAGGCTTTCTTTTCAGTTTTGTGTTTTCAATTGTATTACTGCTGGAAGGTGTATCAACTTCGGATATTGTCTTATATATAAACACAGGGATTTTTGCAAGATCTTCTTTTGAACCGCCTTCAGCAAGGGTTGACACATTAATATTAAATGCGCGCATAGCCACTATTAAAAGAGGTAAATATAAGTTTTTTTTTAAAAGGAAAAGCAACTTGCCTAAAACAACTGGTAAGCAAAAAATGACAGAAATACAAATAACAACAGGTATCAAGAGTAAAGCATAACCCAAAATAACCCACGCCAGGATGGTGAAATAGTACAAAGTGGCAGTACTTGAACAATTTGAAGGGGAAAAGACAAGATAATTACCCACAATAAACCAAAGGATGGCAAATAAATCTAATAGTGACTTGAATCGATAAGCCCATCCACTCATCAAGTTGGAAGATTGCTGTTGATCGCTGGGTTGTCTTCTTGATAAATGCTGATAAATGATAAGGGGTAAAGATAAACCCACTCGAATGACATAAATTATTAAATAAAGCTCTAATGGTTCTGCACATCGAGGTGTCTCTATTTTATTACTGTTTCCAATGGCTAATACTATAATTGTGGCGATAATCTATGATGAAAGCTTGTGAATAAGATATACATCATTTATGTGCAATTATCTCTACTTGAATCATCACTAATAAAAGTGACATGATTAATATGGCTTTATTTGCCCTTGATATTCTATTCCATGCAAATATCAACCAATTTGATCTAACAATACGTGAATTGTTTGTATTCTCAGTGTTATCCATATTATAAACAAATAATAAAACAAAAAAAAAGAAAAAAAATAAAATAAAATAAAAAAACAAAAACAAAAAAAAGAGGCTAATAAATGTTTGCCCTCTGTCTTCCTCTATTTTCGTGCGTTTGTGTGTACATAGAGATTTTTTTTAATTCTCCACATTATTTTATTGTTCACACAAATTTTCCCTAGGTTTGCCTTAAAAGGTAAATGATGAACGATAAAAATGTTAAATACAAAGAGGGCCTCTTTTTCTGTTATTATTGTCTATAGAAAAAGGCCTAAGATAAGTATAAGGATCATGATAATAATAAAGAGGCGGATTAGGGCAAAGATCCTCCTTTTGCCTATAAGAAGCATACACATTCTTCAAATTTCCCTTAGTTTCTAAAATGACATGCACAGCTCTTTGAAACTCAAGTATCAATCCTTTGACTGCTTCTTCATTGGCTGAATTTCCTAAATTTCTTTGTACATCAAAAGGCTCCTCAACACACAGTAATTGCTGCCCTTCTAGTCCTTGATCCCATCCTTTCTCTTTTCTCGTCAGTATTCTACCTGACCGAATGGAGATCACTTGCTGTCGATAATCAAATTCAAACCCGAATTTCCGGAAAAAGGCATACAAGAGCCCTCCGAGCGTCTCGCGATTGGCTCTTCCAAACTCCTGGAGCTTTGTGAGATCGTCGCAAAAGGAGGTGTTATGTCCATGAATGACCAAATTATCTGGAGAGAGTGAATGTGGTATTCCATGCAAATTGGGTAAAATAGGTGGTTGTCTAGTTTGTAAAAAGTGAATGACCATGCAGATCCATGTGTAAGTCGATATTGTACCACCATCCGCTATAACATTCGTGTCAATGTAAAGAAATAGAGCTCAAACAATCCTTACCTGCGTCATCAATATTGCGATGCTTTGCCCAGTGCTTGATGAAAAGTATCAGTGGTCTTACTCGAGGGTCAATGGCTACGTATGTCTTTATCATTTTTGTGTTTTGAAGTGCCAATGTATTGTTTATATTAAAATCACAAGCTAGTTTTCTATACAGATTCATTAGTCAAATACAAAAGGTTACTTTTTACTTACAATTTAGGATCCCATACTTTAGCTATTGGCACTTTGGCATTAGTGATGATTTTTGTTACTTCTAACCCACCTTTTTTTTTAAAAAAAAAAATAAGTTTCTTCTTTTGTATTTTACTCTTTGTACTTTTTTCTATTACTTTTCTCTAACACGAGGGCCAAAGTTTGGATACAAGTTAACATTGGACATGTAATACAAATATCAACGTCAGATTGATTTGTGTTTAATCCATTACTTGAAGATCTTTTTTTATTTTATTTTTTTCCTACAAGCATAAGTTCTCACTTTTCAAATATTATGTTGATGTTTACCCAAATAAATGAACTCCCATTTCTTGGTTCGGCCATTCTTTCTTTAATATAACTTTTATCTTTTTAACAAAAGACTGCCGACGATCGAATGTTGCTTTAGAAGGTAATATTTTCTATTTTGATTATGTGTTATTTGCGCTTTTTATTTCTATTGTACCTTTGTTTAATATTACTTTGTAGAGTTTTAATATTTCAAATGAAAGTGAATTGTGAAACGATAAAGTTACAGGCGGAAAAAATAGATCATCTTCTATGTCAAAAGAAGTAATGGTGGAGCAATCGGAATCGGCATAATAAAACATTTTTAGTACAAAATAACAAGCTGTGATTTACTTTTTTGCTTGTTTAAAAAAAAAAAAAAAAAAAAAAAAAAAAAAAAAAAAAAAAAATAAAGACAGAAGGAAAAAAAAAAATCTCCTTAGTAGAGATAAAATCTACTGCTTTAATTACAAACATTTGATTTAATTCTAAACCGAGAATTGACACGGAACAAAATGATTTTACTATTTAAAAGATGTTTGATAGGAAATATTATTATTTATTATACATAATTATTATATATCAAAAAGGACTTTTTTAATACGGATCACGATTCTCTGCACGTTGAATAGTATCATACAATACTTTGGCCTCCGAAGGTGGCTCGATTTGACCCTTTAATAATGCTTCTGCACGGATAGGTCTTCCATAAAATTTACTGTTTGCCTTTTGTAATTCCAGTAATCCGGTACCTTCAATGCTCATACCTGCAAATAGTCCTTTAGATTTTGTGTATGAAAAGACAGGAGCCACTTTCTTTTGACGAATATCACCCGCAATGGATGCTTCACTGCCCGCTCCAATAGGTCCTGCACTAACAGATAAATTGCCTCCCAACGTTAAATTGCCACCTTGAGAAAAGGCACGAACGGCTTCTTCGCTGTTGAGGATCAACACAAAATCAGTGATATCGGCTCCAATTTGTGCACCGAACCCAACACCACCGGTTGCAATGGCAGTAGGTGCACTCCATCCTTTTAACCAAAAGATGTCAATCTCTAGAATACATTCCTATGTAAAAATACTTACTTCCGTCAGGTAATCTTAACATTTATAAGTACACGAGAGTTATTATGAAGTATGTAGAACAAACTTACCTTGATACTACAATGCCACTACCGGCACGTCCACTCCAAAGAAAACCGGCCTTAACAACTGTAAAGATAGCAAGTCCTTTTGCCTCTTTAATAACAGATACAGGAATAATTGTATCAAATCCATTTTCCATTTCTTCCTTGACTTTAAGAAAGCATTATAAGCAATACGTTTGTATTTTTTTCTTTCTATTTTTACTAATGAATTGTTCGAGAATACGAGCAGCTTTGGCACATTCTTCAGACAAGTTGCCAAGAATTGGACTGTTGAAGTTTCCATTTGAACCTAACAAGACTGTTTAGAAAAGGTGCTTTTACAGCCTTTAATCTATTACTTTTGCTTGCATTATTAGCCATGTCACTTATAGAACGAGTAGCTTGTTGACCTAATTGAGTTGCACCTATTTGATGTATTATTCAAAAAGTGTTTTTAATATCAGAGGGTACTAACTTGTCGCAGCTTCATTCGCTTTTTGTTTTATTTTATCAAACATTGACATTTTTTATTATTATATAGTACAAAGAGGAAGAAAAGGAAAAATAGTAGCAATAAATAAGAAAAAGTGTGCCGAGAGATTTCTTGAGTAGTGTGTGTAACTAGAAGATGACGTTATGAAAGATCATGCAAAAAATAATGAGGGATGATTTATAAGTTAAACCAAGGTAGATGTTCAATATCATTGATATGAATTCTCTTTTCAGGATTCCTTTCTAGTATCCTGGATACAACAAACTTAGCTTCCGAGCTTATTTCTGAAAGATCATCCGTTGGCCATTTTACTTCTGCTTTTACGATACGATAGAATAACTGGGATACTTTTTCTTGTTTACGTACATCATAACGGAATGGTAAATAACCCACCAAAAGAGCATATAATATGATACCCAATGCCCAAGTATCAGTCTTTTTGCCATCATATTCCTTGCCTTGTAGAATTTCTGGTGCTGCATATTCTTCACTTCCACAGCGAGTGGTTAATAAAGGTGATTCTGGATCAACTACTCTTGCCAAGCCAAAATCAGTTATTTTTAGTACAATTTGTTCATTCTCTTTATGAATCAATATGTCTGTTATATGTTTGATTAGTATCTATATATAGTATATAAATTTTACAGTTAACTTACTTTCTAATTTCAGATCTCGGTGTACAATATGATGTTCATGCAGCCATTTTACTGCCTTGACTAATTGTAAAAAGAGATTCTTTATTGTTGTCTCATCGACTCTTTGCCGAGCAAGTCTTGATTGATAATGCATTTTTTGTACGAGATCAAATAATTCGCCTCCTTCTACATATTCTAATACAATACAAATAAATTGCTCTGTTTCCATGGTAGCTTCCAAGCGAACAATGTTTTTGTGATAAATGTACTATTTATAGAATGTTATTAATACTATTGTTACTATTATTATTACGTTACTACCTTTAATATATTAATCTCTCTTTCAATACTAGACCTTATTCTTGGATCGTTTAATAACTTTCCTTTTTGTATGATTTTTATAGCGCAGAATTGCTCCGTTTTTGTATGATGTCCAATGTATACTTTTGAAAATGCACCGACACCAAGTAATTTACTAATTCTATAGGAACCAATTTGTTTTCCAATTACATCTTCATCCATAACGTGAATCATTTGATCGTGGTTTTGTTGTTCTCTTTTTATCGGTTGCTCAATATAGTCTCCAAGTATAGGTTCATCTGATAACCTTGGCATTTCCTTTGAATATGATGAGTGAAGATATGAGATAGTTGCTATTTCTTCTGATTTGGTGGCTTCAGGGAGCTTTCTTTCTCTGGAGTTGGTGGGTTTTGGTGTAGGTAATGGCATGATTTCAACCTCAGAGAAAGTAGGTGATCTTAGCTCTTCAGATAATACTGATTTTTTCACGTTCAAGTACTGGGGTATAGGTGTGGGTGCTACAGATACCTGACGTGTGGCAGCCACGAGATTTCGAAGACGACTAGCGTAATTTTCGTGATTCTTTTCCTGTACAACTGGAGTAGTATTGTTTTGCTTGATGGATATTTTACGAGAAATAGAAGGTGGTGGGCGAGGTATAGCCGTATCGTTGGTATTAAAAAATGCATTGGTTTTTGAAAGATTTGTATCGATTTCTAGTGAAATTGGAGCTTGTCGACGATGGTAAAGTTTTGCGTTATTTTCAACAGACTAAAAAAATGCATTTGCGTTATTTTTTCTTGATTTATGTCTTGCTTTTACCTCAAGCAACGTGTTATCTTCTCTGGAGTGTTTCACTAAAGAGTCCTAAATGTATTCTCAATAAAAAACACAAGGCTTTATTTTACATGTAGTTGTTGCTTGAGAATTTACCATTTGTTGTTAAAAAATACAATACAAAATTTGAAAGATAAAAAGGGAAAATCAAAATCTTTTTTATGTGAGCAAAAAACAAGTCACAAGAGCTGATCTATTTATGTTCCTTTATAAAAAGTAAAAATAAAAAAAAGAAGATCTTTTATCTCTTCTTTTTTGTATGAAGAAAAGGAAAAGAGTTAATGACAGAAAACAAACAGGTTTCCAAATATAGTGATTATCATCAAAGCATTTTATTGGTTATGCATGTTTGACAAATACAAAAAAGGAATAAATTTCTGTTACATAGGAATGCTTTGAACCAACTGAAAAAATCTCACACTTTTTTAAACACAAAAATCAAAAAGAAACGGCCCTTTCGTGATTGAATATAACCCTTGGAATGGGAATACATTTAAAAAGAGACTCTCTTATTATTTCTTTCCTCACAAATTCAAGTTTGACGCCAGTTTAATTTGAGTGCATAATGAAAATGCCAAAAAAAAAAGTAAAGGAGAGACATACAGTGTGTATGAATTCATATAGGAAGCTAAGCCTACGCCATAATTAATTTATCTCTCCTTGTAAGTTAAATGAGGAGTGCAATGTTGCTATTCTGTTTATATTATTTTAATTAAAATAAAAAGGTAAACTAACAAGATATATTATGAACATATGCTATTTTATACAGCAGCAATAACATAATAGGAGACAACTACCCTTAGCCATTGCAGTTAAGTTGAACCTTTCGTTTTGTTTTCTATCCCAAGATTGAAAATCTATCCAAACGAGGAAGAAAATGAATACCACAGTCTGAGCTTACTTTTCTTTAATACGTCATCACGCTGTCACAAAAGCCGTCCGTTCCGTGCCTAGCAAAATTTAGTGCTGCCCTCATTTGGAGCAACTAAAAAAACACGCTTACAAAAATACACTTTTTTTTTGACACTTGTGTGTTCCCCTCCCCAACTTTATTTTATTATATAATCCCTTATGTACTATGCGCAAGTCTGTGGCTCATCTAAAAGATGTTTCTAGGCTTATTAGTACACCCGAACATAATAGTGGGACCTGTCACGGGCGGAATTCACATCTACAAGCATTGTTACAGACCTTCCAACCACCACAAAGAGAATTATTCATCATGTCAACTCACTGCATACCCCGTAGACGAAGATCTACCTTGATCACTAAATTATGCAGAACCAGTCATTCTGCCGCTCTATTAAAACCACCATCGTCAGCCATACGGTGGCCTAGATCATTAGCTATATTGAATTTAACAAATCGAATCTCTTTATCTGATCTCGATCATGCCGTTCGAACTCGACAAGCTGACAAAGCTTGGACCCTTTTTGTTACCCTTTCCAACCGAGGAGATACCATACCCTTGACAATGTGCTGCTCACTGTATGCACTTCTCATATTTGCAAAGTCAATGCTTTGCACCAGCGCCATGGTAGACATTCGTCAACGCCAAATGGACAGCTTATTAGACTATGTACAGAAAACCCATCAGCGCCCAGCAGAACTGTTTTTACCCTCCGTGCAGCATATTGACTTACCCCTTCGCAAAGAAATTACTAGATTGATCCGGTTTGAAGAAATAGAAGAGGCCTGGACGCTGTTTTTTAGAGTACATAAAGAAGGAAAGGAAAGGATTTCGAGAAACTTGTGTATAAATCTTATTCAATTGATGCTCAAGGACAAAACGCTTACTCAGAATCAACTCAATCACCGAGTACGGATAATTGCCTTACATGGAGCGGGTAAGACTGAAAATGAAGAACGACATGTTTTAGCATCAGATGTATTGCGGATAGCCTGTATTTGTCATCAATATCAAAGAAACAAACGTGATGCAGCGCATCAACTGATTGACAAATTTGTGACAGGAATACCTAAAAAGAGATTGAAAAATAGAGCCGATGCCTTGGACGAGCTGATTTGGAGAATTTTGCTAAACAAGGACCTATCAAAAGCCCAGCAGGTGCTAGACACGGTGCGCGAGAAATATGCAGAAAAAGTAAATGTAAATGAAATGGTTTATATCAATTTGATGAATGCCTACCGGAGACAGAAGAATCACACCCAAGTCTTAAAATTGTTTGAACAATTTTTAGAGAGCAACCAGCAACCAAGCTTGAAATTATTCAATGCTGTTTTGCATACATTTGCATCTCAGAAAGAAGCTGGTCGGGCTGCCTATGTTTTTGGCGCTATGTTAAAGCTCAAGATTAAACCTGACGTTGTCACCTATACCGAAATGATACGGGCTTATTCACATACTACCGATCACAGTAAATGCCTATATTTTTACAATCGAATGCTACAAAATCACTTAACACCGACCATCTACACCTACAGTGCCCTAATGGGTGCTAGCGCTCGAAGACGCGATACGCATGGTGTCCTTCGTTGGTTTCAGACAATGCTTTTGAATGACATTGAGCCTAATGAAGTCACCATCTCACTTGTTCTCAAATCGCTTTCGCAGCAAACTAATAAGCGCATGCCGCAAATCCTCCACTGGATCACTCAGGAAGCTTCCATGGTAGGTGTGAAGCCAGATGCAGTGCTTTATACCATCCTTCTCAAATTGCAGGCAGAACGGTTGGGCATGGAAAGTGCATTGAACATCCATAAAGAAATGATTTCTCACTCAGTTGAACCTAATACATATACGTATACCACACTGATTGATGTATGCGGTGATTATGATGCGCCAGAGACAGCACAAAAAATCTTTAAGTTGATGAAGAAGAGTGAACGACATAAACCAAATACAGCGACTTACACAGCACTCATAAACGCATGGACAAGAAGCAGTCGATTGCAGCAGGCAAATGCACTGATTTTAGACTTTTTAAGGGCTTGTAAATCCGATAGGACAGGTCGATTTTGGATTGATGAAAAAATAAGTGAACGATTGAGATGGTGTGCATTTTGTTAATATGTTTTGTACAAAGTAAAAAAAAAAAAATCCATTTGTAATAAAAAGCTTAGAAAATACATTTTTGATTTATGAATGTTTATGTCACAAGTGATGACGATGAGACTGTTTTATTGGTACTGATGGTTTGGGAGCAGCTATATACCTACATTGAGTTAATTGAGCTAGATGATTTGAGCAAGAGTATCCCGATGCTTTATACTTGAAGATAATGCAAGAATATCTGTTGTAGACACCCTCGAGATAATTAAATATCTCCTGTCTTCATTAATGATATTACCAAGGCATAGAAACGTCTGGGTTGTTCAAATAAAAAAAACTAAATGGATCCAATTAGCCTATTTCTAGTGGAAAGTTAGTATTGGCAGTATATGGCCCGTAAGACTCAATGAGACTCATGATTTTTTTTTTACCTCCGACAAAATTTTATAAAGCAATTTTCTTTTCGAATTTTTTTTCAAGTATTGATGAGTCCTATCACTTCAGAAAATAAGAATACTTGTTAAAAAACTAAAACATTCACCTGTCAGGTCTCATTGTAGCAGGTTCTAATATTGACTTATCAAAATCGAGCTTTTGACAGTGGGGAGTAATTATCCAAAGACAGATTCAAATGCCTAAAGGGTTGACATGATTTAAAGAGATAAGACAAAGTCAACGAAGCCATCAACAAAGGCCACTCATTCTGACTAATAGTCGTTGAGTTCAGAGTGCTTAAACTAGTTTATTGAGAAGAAATAAAAGTATATAAATGTGCGTTTTCCAGACTTTTTTTACGTCTGCAATTATGGCTTTAAGGTGTTTAAGCCGCTCCTTCTCCTGTGTAGTCACGGGTTTTTAATGAATACAGATGGCGATATATCGGTACAAAAGACTAAGGGAGAGCTGATTAGAAATGTATTGCCATCTTCTTTTACAATAGGCTTTTGATCTATCATACCAATTGTGATATAGTCGAAGTTTACTAGTCTTTATCATTTTACTTTGTTTTGTTTTTCTTTGGGAAAATAAAGCATGATTTATCTATACAAGTAAAAACTAAAAATTCATCTTGTTCCAATAGTATCAACGATGTTAACGTTGAAATTGAGAAAGGGCTAAGAAAGAAGAATACTAAGGCCATATTAAAGAATAGAAAGAGATATGAGGTACACTACATAAAGCTTTTTTGTTGTTCAACTAAAAAAAAAGGTGTGATAAAAGTTCAAAACCTTGAGAAGGTAAATCTTGTTTCAGGTTCCTTCTAGAAAGCTTACAAAAAACCATCTCTTTGCTTCTTTGCTAATCATATAGAAGAGGCAGATGTAGTTTTGAACTTTAATGAGAGAGCTACATTTATACCTTATCCTCTTTTTGTATAAGTTGCTTCAAGCAAATGTTAAAGAACAATCAATTTTTGCATCATAACTGACCTGATAAGATAAGAAGTGATAAAACAGGGGTATGCGTCGTGTTCCAAGAAAAGAAGACATTTAAAAAGAGTGAATGGAAGACTTGCTTTGTTTAGTCATCGTTTTTTCCCTTTTAGTTTAAAAACAACATGCGTAAAAAGAAAAAGAAAAAACTCCTATTGTCTCGCTATCTGGTCTTTCATTTATGGATATGGTCATACTCCCGGCTTCATTAAGCCTTTCTAAACAACAGTCAATTCTACACTGTAAACAAAATTCTTGCCGTTCTCTTCTGAAAAGGAAGCAGAACTAGGCTGCAATCGATGATTGCTTTACTTTTCGGAGGTGAGCGCTTTTATTCTTATGTTGTTTATGTCTTGATGACTGAGACTGACACTTCATATACCCTATCAGTATCTCATATGAACTTTGCAAATTTGGAAATAATCGCCGCAGACCATAAATAGGTAATAAGCAACATTTGTTGAGGAAATGTGTGTGGTTATATGGTTTTATATAGGAGGATAGGTAAAAATGAACTAATACCACCTTTACTTTCAATGCATTGAATAAAATTACGTATATCAATGAGAAAGCAGATAAATATTATGGCGTTGATGAAATAATGTGAACACATGCTGCTAAGGAATGCTTGTAACTATATGAGACATTTGAGAATGATTGGTCTGATATAACTGCTGTAATTAACATGGCTGGGACAATATCATTGAATTTGCGATAAGACAATATATACTGGCAATTATTCTAAAAGAGATGTTCATAAAGCAATGAACTTAATTTATTAGTGACGTTTGACTATTATTGGAGGAAGAAACGATAAAAGTACATATGGTTATGAGCAAAATGAAAGTTGTCTTTCTATTGTAGATCAGCATATTATATTATGAGTTTTCCAATCTAATTTTAGATTCATAAATCTTTGCAAATATTATAATCATGCTATTAGGGATCCTTCACCTTACCTCCTATAGTTGCAGGCCCAAAGAACAAACTGTTAGGACAGGCTTATGTTTGACATTTACAGTTGGATAGTTCAAGATGACAGACTCAAGTTATGGTCTACTACAAAAACACTATGAAAGAAAAAGAGAAATTAGGGTATAAACTTACTACTCTTGTCTGAATTTAGCATAAAAGTTATGCCGAAAGTATAAGGACCTGATGCAGGAATAACATCTCTTTAAATGAGAGCCAGTGCAAACATTATAGTTCTATCATTAAAAATTCTGTCTCGATTTTGAACAAACTTGAACTGAATAACCAATTTAGCTTGCACAATAATGCAGCCTCGCCATAGAATAAAATTTGAAATTTAGAATGGCTTTGATTATAGTTTAATAAAAATGGTCCGTGTCTGGATTGTTTTGCGTGAAAATATCCTGCCAATACAAGGCTAACCGACTAATACAGGTAGCTGTTTTTTTTTTAAAAAAAAATAGAAAATAGCTTTCTACTGAGTACTATTAGAGTTTATGAAGCAAAGAATGTGTCCACTCTCCTATTATTTTTGGATATGTAATGAATTTTACTTTTCAAACTTACATAGTATTGAGGTAACCATGTGTGATGTTATGTATATTTATTAATCATAAATTCAGAAAGTTTGATTCTTGACATTAGTCAATTTAAGAGAGAGAGGGCAAGATACAGGAGATATGTTTTAATCAGCGAAAGGAGAGTCATAACCCAATAACGAATAGCACTAAGAATTACTAATTCACCCTTCACTCCTGAATAATCATCGCATAAAAAAAAGTTTATTGGTTTGTAATAAACAGCAAAATTTACTTCTGTTTTAGGTTCTCGCCACAAATTGTAATCGAAGTAGCTCCTTGATGTGAATGAGCATAGAGTATAAACCTATCGCCACACAATAACCACGGGGGACTTCGGTGACTTTGCTACTTTTGCTATTCTTTAATGCTGGCACATGGAGTATTAATTTCTGGGTGCAAATTGCCCTGAATCGGTAACTGAACTCATTGAGCAAAAATAAAAAAATATTCAATGAAGTGTCACTCGCTTTTGGTGTAATTCTTAATAAGGTATCCTTGTCATTTCAGTTGGACCTAAAAAAGAACTGAATGAATTGTAATAAAGTAACACAAACATTCAAAAGTCACTTAATCACATTGAAAAACCTTTCACTTTTCTTTTTCTTTCTTTATTCATTCCTTACTTTTCCCTTTTTATTTTATTTTTTGTTTTTTTCTTATAAAGTTGTATGAGTTGACTCATATAACAAATAAAGTCAAAAAGGGAAAAAAAAATATTATTTTATCAACCTTTATTATATCTATCTCAAGCCTTTATATACTCACACTACTCTCCTTTAATAAAAAATTATCATGAGCTTACCTTCCCCAAAACATTCCTTATCTTTACCTACGACAAAATCAAGCAGTAATGAGCAAGTTTTACCAACTCCCTCATCCTCAACTACTGTTAGACAAGCTAAACAACAAATAATACGACAAGAATTAGAACAACAGTTGACTGAAAAGAAAAAGCAGCTAGAAGAATCAAGCAGTGGTATCGGTAGAAATGTGCTTTCTCGGCAAGTAAATCAACTTGAAGAGAGTATAAAAGAATTAGACAATCAAAGACATGGTACTTTGGACGAATCGCTTTTGTCTGCTGAAAGATTAAGAAGCCTTGAAAGGGACTTGGCTGATTATAGAAAACCACCTGGAATGCGTAACAAAAAAGAGGTTTGTAATTAGCACTCCCATTTTTACTCCCTTTTATGATTAACTCCTTATAGTCTTTTACTCAACAACGAGCACCTATGACTACTGGTTTAGACCCTTTGCCAAGTCCAACTACATCTTCATTATTACCACCTCATCATGATTCAACTTCTCTCTTACCTTTGCCTCCTCCACCTACTGGATCCACGCCTACCAAACGTCGATCAAAAGTTCCAAATACAGACCGTAGAAATACCGATATTGAATTTGCTACAGAGATTGGGCAAGGTTTACTTTTGGAGGTGAGAAAGATGCAGGCATTATTACAAGAAAAAGAAGAAAAGCTTCGAACGTTAGAAAATCAGAAGGCTGATTTAGAAAGAGCAGCAGAAGCCATGGCTAAACAAATGCGTCAGAAAGAGGAAAATGAAGGTAAATTGCTGTAGCTGCCCTTAGATTGGTTCTGATTTGTTATAATCTTGTTATTTAGAGAGATTAAAAGAGGAAACATGGAATCTAGAGTTGGCAAAGCAAGAGTTAACAATCAGTGTAACTGAACTTCAGCAAAACTTAAACAAAGCCAACGTAGAACAGAACAAACTAGCAAAACAGGTGAATGAGCTTAGAACAGAGATTGAGCAATTACGAGATCGAGAAGAAAAGCTGAACAATACGATTGAAGCTATGAAGAACCGTCATGAACAAGACATGTCTTCCATGCGTCGACATACAGCTGCTCTTCAAAGAGAAAAGACGGATCAGACGAAAAAGATTGAGGCTCTAACTTCAGAATTGGCCATTGCTAAGGCACAATCTCGTATAACCAAGCATGTGACATCCGAATCCGAACCCAGTAGTACTGAACAATCGGCTGATTTAGCCCATGAGATATCAGCAGTCAAAAGTGATGCAGCGCCTGCTTCACTTCGTCCACCATCACCAGAGCAGCTGCCTGCACGTAACCAAGTCATTGAAGTGGAGACATTGAAAACTTCTTTGGCTCATGCTCATCGTATGGTATCCAATTTGCGTTCAAATCTTCACAAAGAAAAGACAGAAAAGTTTGAATTGAAGAAGCTTCTTGCGGAATCTCAAGAAACGATTGAGCAACTGCAAAATGACCCTCGTCTGTGGGTTGATGCTAGACCTGTACGATCTTCATCATCCCATTTGGGCTCTTCAAAAGATGACAGTGGAAGACGTTCACATAAGGCTTCTTCTGCAAAAAGACGCGGTAGAAAGCTGAGTAATGCAACTTTAAGACGTGGAAAAAGTAAAAATACACCTTTATCTATTCTTGCCGATAATGAATCACTTTCTTCTTATTCCTCCTTATCTGAAAACAGCGAGGAAGACAGTGAAGCTGATTTACCAGGATCGCCCATTGGAAAAAAAGACTTGGTATTCACTACTTTATCCTCTGAATTATCGCAAAGTCAAGTGCCCCACAAACCAATTACAGTAGATGCAGAAGTCAATACAGACCCTGTTTATGTTGAAACAGCGCCTCATACACTTGACGATCAAACCAGTGTAGTCTCTTTGTCTGATGAAAAAGCAAACTCCGTGAAACAAATTACAGGTGAATCAACAGCCATTGTTGCTGGCCCTATCATTCTTGCTAAGACAGGTGTTGAAATATCTACACAGACTGATGCTAAATCTGAAGGTATTGAAAGCTTCGTACAGACTGCTGCCATCCCTCTATCCATGTCTCTATCCACGCAGACAGATGAATCGAGACTTGCACTCTCTGTTAACATGTCAACACAAACCGAAGTCAAACCTGAAAGCGTTGAATCCTTTGTACAAACCAATTCTAAATCAGTTACTGAAATCTCAACACAGACTGACGCTAAATCTAGAGGCGTAGAAAGCTTCGTACAAACCAGCGTTGATTTATGCATGTTGCCCAAATCAATGACTGAAATCTCAACACAAACTGATTTCAAACCTGAAGGTGTAGAGATATTTGTACAAACTGTTCCTACCCTTGGTGTAGAGCTATCTACCCAGACAGAAAAAAATCAAACATTGGAAATATCTACTCAAACAGAGGCAGAAGCTTCCGAAATACTTGTACAAACTGATGAGAGTGCTTTTACTGATTCAATGAAAGAGCAAGTACAGGTTACTCACGCTGATACGCAGTGTGATGTTGACCATGCAGATGCTGAAATCCAAACCTTCATCGAAACTAAGGATGCTCAAGTACAGTACGATTTAGACCTCCACAGCCCAAATATATTGCCCTTGCACCTTCCTAGATCCCAATCAACATATCGTCCTTTCTCTGATGATGAAGATAATGAATCCTGTTACTACGACGCTGATTCAGAAATCTTTATGTCCAAGCCTTCGAGCAGAAATACATTGGCAAGTCTCGCTGCTTACAATGAATCCAGTCCTCGCCACAGTTTGAAGATATCATCAGAAGAAGCAAGAAAGTCGGTGACACCACGCATGTCTCGCGCTGAATCTTTATTTGCCTCCAGACCTACTTCAATTCATACCTTGATGGACGCTAAACCTGCTTTATCCACAAAAAATGAAAAGGAAGGGCCAAACACTACTACTGAAAAGGTATTCAGCAAAGAAGAAGCAGACGAATTAATTGCTACTGCTGTTGCTATCGCTCTTGCTAAAGCAAAGCATGACAAGGATAGAATCAGCATTAACAGAGATTCAGCTATTGAAAGTCTCCCAACAAGACCTATGTACACGGAGGCCGAAGATACAGATGAAGAAGACAACGGCTTTGGTAACGTTGTGGTGCATGTCACTAACGACGAAAGTATTGTTTCCATGAAGAATATAGAAAAGAAACCTTCTCAGTTAGCTGATGGACCTTCCATTGTATTTGATCAAGAGCCAGAAGAACGTGAATTAACTGAAGATGATATACCCCAACGTCCTTCGAACCCCCCACCAACAGATTTATTATCAAAAGCCTCTAATAGAATGAGTAAAAACAAGGTCGCAGAATTTGATGGAGATAATCAATCGTCATTACATAGACACACGCCTAGTGTCTCTAGCTTATCTAGCGCTAACACCAACGAGCAAATTCATTCTATTGCTTCCTCGCACTTTGATAATCGTAGTACAAATGGCACTGATCCTAATATGATTAGTTTAGTCACAAAAACCATGATTGGTGATTGGATGTGGAAATATACAAGAAAGGCAGTAGGAGGTGGTATATCAGAGAACAGGCATCAGCGCTACTTTTGGATTCATCCGTACACTCGCACGTTATATTGGTCGAATCAGGCACCTGGTGTTGATGCAAGCCACACTAAGGCTAAGAGCGGTATAAAAAGTCACTAGGTTGTATATAAATACTTATATTTCTCTTCAATTAATAGCATTGATTGAAAATATTACAGCTGTACCTGACTATTCAGCAAATCCTGAAGGCTTACCCAATCTCAGTCTTTTGATACAAACAAATCATCGCCAACTCAAATTGACTGCTCCGTCCATGGAAAAGCATGAAGAATGGTTTGAGGTATATTTGTATATTGTAGCTTATGGATTGACCATTAATTTTTTTCATATCACTATTATCAGTCTATTTCTTACTTGATTGCGCGCAACAATGAATCAAGTCTCATGTTACCCAGTGAAAAGAATAATAAGACTGTGTCAAGTAGTACAAGTAGCCATTTAATTCAAAAGCCAAGTCTACGCCGATTACATGACATGTTCCATCAACCATCTACCAGTACAAGTATTGCTACAGGTGCTCATGGATCAGAGTTTACTGATTATGATGAAGAAGATGAGCCATTAGAAGATGTTAGGATGTGCTGTAATGGTAAACACCATGTATCCAAATTAGAAAAAGATCATCATCATCGTCACCAATACCGCAAACGTTCAAATCGTATACCTACTAACCATTAGCTTCTATTTCCGTTCCTTTTAGACTTAAAAACACATATACACACACAATTTAATATACATCTTGTAATGAGTATTTTATATGTAAAACAAAACTTTTCTGACCGAATAAATTCTTTTTTTTTTATTTAAGAAGATTCACTGTATTTTGAGGTATCGACGCCATGGTGGTTGTGATTAGCAAAGTTGAACCATGGAATAGCACCTAATGTGTATTTACAGTTATTTTTATTTATTACAAGAATTATTTCTATTTTCTTACCAAACTTTAATTGTGAAAATCGAGATACTCTAGCAGAATTATCTTGAATGTGTTCAGGCATGTAACTTTCACCATACAAAGGCTTTCCTTCTTTAGCAAGTTGACTCAATTCAGCTTTATCCTTGGCAACTTCAACTTCATTTTCAGTCCAACCCCAGAAACGCACTAATATACACAGAATATTTGTTTGCAATCATTTTCTTTTATACTTGAAACACAACTTACTGCTGCTAGATTGATAGGCGTACAAGAAGCCACCAAAAGCACCAATGATGGTAGCAACACGAAGAGGAAAGCGTAAGGTATTACGAGATCCAACAGGGTGCATTTTCTCCATTCCTAATAATAAAGCAGGAGCAGCAGCAGTACCGGCTGCCCATGCAGCGTAATCTGATGGTCTAAAGTAGCGAACTACACGGGAAAAGTGGGGATCTGTATCAATAACAGGATAGGATTGGTTGAATTCTTTGATAGGCATTTCAAGTATACTGTGTATTTAATTGGTTGTATTGGGTGTATAAAAAAAGTAAAGTAAGCGATTAGAATTCTTTCTAATTTTCAAAAAAAAAAAAAAAAAGGCAGTTCGTATTTAGAAATGTCAAACTACTTACAAAGAAGTTTGGTTAATAACAACAAAAAAAGAAAAGCAAGCTTTTTTTTTCTTTGTTTTTAATTTTTTGAAGACAAGGTCTAAAGTGACGTCGATTATTTTTTAAAACGCAGAAGCCACAGCGTTTTCCAACTCTTCCATGCCATCCCAGTTTTGAGCTTTTCCTTGCCAGCGACCTTTTCCACCACCTTTGACTCTAGTCAATGTCGAAGTGACAATTTTCCCTACTTTTTGTACTAGCTCATTATTACTTCCTGTTATAATGATAGGTCCACCCTGTTTCTTTTCTCCTGCTGCTAATATAACGACCTTTTGATCTCCTTCGTCTATCAATTTTCTATCTCTAACTATGTTTGCAATCATGCTAAGAAATTCCATATCACCTTCTTCTTTGTAGACAATGGCAAATTGATTTTCTTTTAAAGCTTCACCAATGTCATTCACTGTATATTTAGCTAAGGATTCCAACAATCGTTTTGCTTTTTTCATGTGCTCTCGACTTTGTTGCTGAATCTTTTGTACATTTTCCACAAATGTTTCTTGTGGTCCAGACAAGACACTGGTGAGTTTTCGGGTGATACTATAGCTTACATCTAAAAAGTCCAATACTCGTTGTCCAAATAAAAAGAAAACACGAGTATTTCCACCACGTACATTTTCTGTATGAAGGATTTTCATGGTCTGGAGTTGTCCAAGACGCTTAATATGCGTACCGCAGCAAGTATTTCTATCAATATCTTTTATCTCAACCGTACGAATATATCCTTCACCAGTATAATCATCTGGTAATGTTTCAGGTCTATTCTGTTCATTGTGCTCTTGAACATGAGTGATGACAGATAAATCTTGAAGAATCAATTCATTCACTGCCTTTTCCACCTTGCTTAGTAACTCAGGTGTTATCTTTGTCATGCTTTTCTGCTTGCCAGTAGGAATCTCGATGTAAGAATGTTTCTTGCCAAGGTTCCAGGACACCGTCTCAAGTCCATAGGGCTCCTTTTCCATTACTGCACTGAGTAAGTGCTGTCCACTGTGTTGCTGAACGTGGTCCCAACGACGATCCCAATCAATTTGGACATGTACTGTTTTCCCTACTTCAATGGGCTCTTTGGTGTAATGAACATGAGAAAGACCTTTGCGCTCAACCAGAAATACTTGAACATTGTCGATTAACCCTGTATCACAAGGTTGTCCTCCGCCTTCAGGAAACAAAACTTATAAAAAGGCAGTGGGTGAATAGGTCATTAAAAAGTAAATTATGTCTATTCACCTGTATCGTAAAGCATGACTTCATAGAATCCATTTTTATTTGGCTTTTCTGTACAATCGATACATTGCGTGGTAAATTCTCGAGCAAAAGTATCCTTCTGACAAAAAAGGTTTCCAACAGGCACTTGTTTTAATTGATCATATTTATTGTTGGTTGACATTGTATAAAAGAGGAAAAAAAAATATTTTTTTTTTGTCAGTGAATAAAAAAAAAAAGAATAAAAGCAAAGTTCACTCCATTATCTCAATTTTCTTGTGCAACTATAATTGCGAGCCCGTTTGTTTTCAGAACCAGCTTCAGATTTAGGGAATGGTTGCTCTTCGCCTTGATTGAAACCTGAAGAATAGAATAATTTTGGTCTAAATGATTCGTCTTCAAGCATAACATGTGAATGTCTAAATTTCTGAGTTAATTTCTCTTTTCCTTGAATGTTGGCATAAGATAGAGATAATTTTTTTTCAGAATTAAACATGGCCCTATCTTGCAAAAGAGATTAACTGATTAATTTCTTTGGATAAAATTCATATGTTTCTTTCACCATTTATGTCCCATTCTTTTTTCCGCAAATGTTATAGCAGACCTAGATCAAAAAGAGCATATTTTGTTATTGAGTATATAATAGTTACAGTAATAAAAATTCCTACTTTGGGTCAATAAAGTTAATAAAAGCATAGCCAACATTGCAAAGGTTCTTAAAATCCATTCTTAAGTACAAAAAATCATATGTTCTGCTATGAGTCGTATCAATCATTTCTTTGAGCATTTTCTATTAAAAACGTTGGCCTCTCTCTTTTTTTTATACAAACGCAACTTACTTGGGTATATTTATTTGGGATATTTCTGATCATAAATGTAGTCCTTTTGTCTTGGCCTATCATATAAACAACGTATAACAGCTGTCAGCTAGAAGCCCTTCTTCTAAAACCATTATATATATTATACCTGATTCAATTTTTTTAAAATCTATCACTTGAATTTCTTCCTTTTTTGTTTCGAAACTTTTGTTATTTTCATTCATGTTATCACAGTCATCCTCATCTAAAACATCTTGATGTTGGCTTTCTGTAATAGATAGCATAGAAACTTCTGTATCTAAAGATCTTCTCTTCTTTTCAGGTTTCTTATGTGATGAATAATCGTTTTCGGTTGAGTTTGAGCTTGTTGCTGTAGGAAAAGGTTGGCTTGAGAACAAGCTGAATATACTGTTACTTCTTTGTATGACTTGAACTGTATTAATGGTCTCTTTCTCATTAATTAAGAATTGAGGTGTGGTTTTGGAGGCAAGTTGGAGCCATGATACGGTGGTAGATGTGCTCGAAGTGGCTGAGACATTTAGTTGAGAGTTGGCTTCAATTATGTTTGAACAACTGCAAACATAATCCCTGATTGAGTTTTCATATAAATAAAATGACAATCCCTAATGACAATATCAGTTCTAATGAGAAGAAAGCACCCATTCATTACTGAGTCTATTACCTCATAAACCAATTTATTCAGAGTGCTGCGTAATCTTGAAATAGATCGTTGATCATGGAATTCAACACCAATAACTTTACAATAAGAATCTAAGCATATTCGGAATACAGTGTGAATAGATCCGAACTGTGACAAAAATTTCTATGAAAGCAACAGCAATTATTTTTATATTACTAATAGAAGTTATTTTTTTTTTCTTTACAGTTGTATCAAAACTGTCAAGCTGATTTGGTTCTTTACTTTGTATGACAATAAAAGTAACTTCATTCGCGTTTTCTTTGATAAAGCGTGATTTTATATAAAATAGATTGCAGTGAGAGTAAATTGATCCTATGTCTCTTAAAGCTCTTTTTGCATCTTGAAAGTCAAAGAATGAAATAATAGTGACACCAATGGAGATGTAAGGATAGATCATCTTTACTTCACCAGATAACTAAAAAGCAAAAAAAGAGTTGGATCAAAGAAATATTATATATATTTTTACCCTTAACACGTTGAAAAAATCTTGATCCAATATAAACCGATCTTGTGAATGTATGCCTATATGCCTTTCAGGTACATCACTTTGAAGTAGTTTAATATCTACGTCTGCATAAAACACGACAATTTACATTTAACTTATTTGCATTTTTTTTTTTTTTTTTTTTTTTACGATCCTTACCTTCTGAAAACGAATACAGCTGAGGCAAATTCCAAACTGGACATATCAACATTTGAATCGTCTTTAATAAAAGAAAAGCGGAAGAAAAAAGGCGAAAAGAAAAAAAAAATAAGTTGTCTAAAAAAGAAAATTCTATGACTATTTTATTTAACTGTCAGAGTAATCAAGTGTTTAATGTGGATCAAAGTAACTATTGTCAGTGTTCAAAAGCAATTATACCTTGTAAAACATCTGCAACAGTAAGTTGATTAGTAAACTGCCTTAGCAAGCTTATCTTAAATGAAAACCCATGATTTTTATTTTAAATTAACAGCTTCGTGTATGTCTATACTTATTCCTGAGCGGGCATAAATTATGAAAAAACAGTTTTTTTTGTCAAACAGTGGGGTTCCGCAGTTTCCCTATTTTGGTTAAAATTAATTTTTCCACACACCCTTAAATAGCTATTTTTTTGTATTCAAAGTGTTGTTCTCTAAAAGAAAGGCTACCTGTATCAAACAGTTGAAGCTGCAAAAAAGATTAATAGATGATCTTTATATTGTTTGCTTTATTCATTTTTATACCCCGGATTTTCGGGAATAGAATAATGTGATTGGCAATCAGATCTACTCATCTTTTGTATTCGTAAAAGAATGCTTAATGATGCAAGAAAAGGTATGGTTCCCATACTTTTTATGAGAATAAAATAAAGCAGATAGTAAAAGCAATGAAAGAAAGCTTTTCTATTATATACATTTTATTTTATAATCTTACAAGAACGTTGACCAATTCATCTAAAGGAATTTCTGTTTTTTTACTTTCTTTGCCTTGAACCCGTTCATGAAGTTCAACTGTTTGCTTGCCTGTCAATGTCTTTTGACCGATAATGAGTGTATAAGGGTAACCAACCAATTCAGCGTCCTTTATTTTAGCGCCAAACCCTGATCGACGATCGTCTACTACAATATCATTCTTGAAAACTTGGTTCAATTTGTCATAAGCTTCGTCTGCCACCTTTTTAAAACTCTCGTTGCGATCATCTGTAGGGATAATGCATACACGATAAGGTGCTAAATGTTCTGGCCAAACAATACCCTTTTCATCTTGGCAAGCCTCTGCTAAAGCCGCTAATAATCGTGTGATTCCAATGCCATAACATCCCATTTCAGCATATATTTTATCACCATTTGGCTTACGGAATCCACAGTCAAGGATGCTCGAATATTTGGTACCGAGATAGAAAGTATGACCGCATTCAATTGCTTTAACACTAGAGAGCGGGTTGTCACACGAAGTACAGTGATCTCCCTCCTTTGCTATTCTAAAATGATCTGGTGGATGCACTGTTAGAATGCTGGATGGTTCTACTTGAGAGGAAAGGGAGATACTGTCATCCAAAAATACATGCAAATTAGGCAGCACAAGATCGGTTGATGTCTCTTTCAACTTTTGTTCAGATAAAGGATTTAATTCCAAAGTGGCCACTTCATCTAGTTCCTCAATGCTCTTCAAATATTTACTGAGTCGCGTTTGCACCTTCAAAAGATTAGCAGGTCGTCCTCTTGGGGTCAGCACTGCAGCATACCCTTGAACACCATCTACAGCGTTACCAGATTCACGAAAGGAAAGAACAGTTGAATCAAGAGGTTGCTCTTTTATACCTATATGGCTTTTGATTATTGTTGATAATTCACTTTTCTCCGGAACACTTGAATTTTCAGCTATTGAAGAAATCCTTCCAACCGCAAGTTCTTCGTTGGCTGAATATCCACAGCTAGAGCATGTCAACAATGTGTCTTCGCCCACAGTAGAAACCAGGTGGTATTCATGAGATTTGGATCCACCAATATTTCCACTATCTGCCTCTGCCTAATGATTTAAAAGATACACGTAAGTATACAGCTTCTTCATTCACTGTGTATACTCTACAATCACAAAAGGTACACCAATTCTTTCAAATACTCTTTTGTATGCCCCAGTCACATCTTCATACGACTTGAAAGCATCTTCTACGGTTTGATCAAAAGAATATAAATCCTTCATAATGAATTCTCTTCCTCTTAATAAGCCGGCACGTGGTCGTAATTCGTCGCGGTACTTTCGACCAATTTGGTATAAACGAATAGGCAACTGTTTAGGTGATCTCAACTCTGAAGCAACTAGGCGCGTAATCTCTTCTTCATGGGTTGGTGCAAGTAATAAATCAGATTCTTTTCTATCTTTAAGTCGAAAAAACTAAAAGTGTATCAGATATTACCCTTTCTTTTCTCTCTCTTTTTTTTCACCTCTCCTGCTGCTCCATCCCATCTTCCAGTTTTCTTCCAATCCTCAGGATTAAGTAAAATGGGTAGTGATAGTTTTTGACTGCCAATAGATTGCATTTCCTCGTCAACGATCCGTTCAATCTTTTCAATAATTCTCAAACCTAGTGGCAACAACGAGTATATACCAGCACCACTCTGTCGAATCGTCCCAGATCTTAATAACAAGGCATGACTAGATAAACTGGTGCTTGTTGTCTTATCTCTTGTAGAAGGAATAAAGTAATTTGACAATTTGTTGCGTCCCTAGGGTAGAAGATTTTTAGATTAAATAGAAAGATAAAGAGGTACAAGCTGCTTATTCTCATACATCATAAGCAAAACATCTTATTGTTCGATAGCAGCTTGCAGTATCTGCTTTGAAAGGTATTTTTCTCAGCATGGTTAAGAAAAAAAAATATGAAAAAAAATAAAGTCATCACCAGGGAGGTACCTTAATTTGACTATTGTGTAACAAGAAATATGTTAAACAGTATGGAAAAAATAAACAGGTGTGGATTAAGATTAAGTACAAAGGCATGAATTCATTGGAATGACTTAGTTGTTGGCCTGTTCCCTCTACATAAGATAGTTGTATATAAAGCTTCTTACAATACTTTCAAATTTATACGTAGTAAGCTTAGTAATAAAAGAGAAGTTGAGACCTTACTACTGCAATGATTCTTTATAAGTGGTTTATCTACTTTGCTAATTGAAGAATAATATAATGCCAGAGAAAAAAAATAAAAATGAAGAAGCTAGGTTCGCAATATAAACATATTTATTACATATACACAGAAACTGCTTTTTCTAATTCTTCTTCTCTTCATTGGTAACATCGTGAACTCCAGGAAGTGCATTTGGTAACTTGACATCACTAAAGTCATCTTGTTTAACTGCAAAAAGAGAATAGGCATCTATAATAGAGTTAAAATATTAAATCATGTTTAAACCAAACTTTGATTACTTACAAACACTTCCGGTAAATGTCAAGAGACCAGCTAAAGTCAGAATATTACGAACAGCAAAAGGTTTACGTGTCCTTTCTAAGGCAGGACTAAATCCATATCCTTTTGATTGTGAATAAAGTTTTTCTCTTGTAGGTTGATTGTTCATTGTATAAAGACTATTTTTTTTTTCTTTCCACCCTTGTGTGGATACTCTGATTCAAAAAATTAAAACTCATTAAAAGTCACACTACATGCCTTTTGCCATAGAAAGCAGAAATATTGTATTTTGGCTTCAACTTTGACCAAGTGCAATATTGCATGCTGTAATTGATCAAATTCAGTCAGACCAGACATTACAAGAGTTTAATCGCTACTGATTCGAAAAAAAAAGCGCGACATAGCCTTCCAAACTTATTAAAGGAATTTTCTATGTTTGATAAGCGCTAGTTATGAAGATTGTTCATTTGATATCAGCGCTGCAAACCATTTAATTGAAACAACCCATAAAATTATACATATCTTTCATCTTATCTTTATTGTTTACTTTTGTGATGTAATAAATAAGCGCGATCTAGTTCACTCTTCAACACTGTCAGCAATTTAAACTAAGGCTTAGAATATAACAATATGATCTAGCGTTTAAGATAATACAATATAATTTAGTGAGTTGTTTATGGCTTATAGTACTTTGCGTCATATGTGATGTATAGTCAAATCATTAGTTTAGGAATCTTTTGAGTGACCTCACCCGACATTAAGAAAATGATTAAGATAAATATGACACTTCTGAATTTACTTTCTGAAAGCAATCTAATGGAAAGTTCAGTATTATTTGGCTGGATCTGATTTTATTTTGGGGCAAAAACCTCTTTTTAATCTGATCGCGATAAAGGCACACGAACGGACGAAATAAGCAGGTGAAGCTAATCGAATTTTTCTTTGTTATTGGCCAATGTGAGCTGTCACTTTTGGTTGATATTTAATTTTTATTGGTCGAATTCAGCCTTTGTCGAAATTGAAGTGGAAATACCACATTTTTGCTTTTAACGCGATTTTTTTTTTAATTTAATCAACATGAGCACTACTTTAGATTCGTTTGGATTCCCTTTTGAACCATACCCTATACAAAAAGACTTTATGAGTAACTTGTATAATGCTTTATCACAAGAAAAAATTGGCATATTTGAAAGCCCCACCGGAACAGTAATGAAATCTATACATCCCGTTTCAGGCTTTTGACCAAACACCATTTCTTCCAGGGCAAATCATTAAGTTTGATATGTGGATCACTGAAATGGCTTCAAGATCAGGAAGTTAAGACCACTAAAATTCAGTCTGTAGAGTCCAAAGGTAATTACAAGTAGTAAAGGAATTTTAAAATTAACTTGTCAATTAGACAATGAACCGGACTGGGTTACAGCATTTCAGGGCAATTCCTATGAAGATCGCAAACGAGAGGAGATAGAAAGAAAGAAAGCAGAGTTGAAAAAGCGAATTCAGCATGTAAGAGATATTGAGCGAAACCAATCTATATTTGAGCTTGCATCAAAAGAAAGTAGCAAAAAAAGATTCAAGAAAGAGAACACTATCAATAATGACAATGATGATGAGTTTTTGGTAGGAGATTACCACAGTGATGATGATCAAGAGGATAATTTGCAAAATAGTAGCTCCCATTCGCATCTTTCAAAAGAAGTGAGAGATTTGTTAGAAAAGTAAACAGTAATTCTTGTACCTGATTTCATGGAGCCTAAAATTGATTCAACAAAATTATTTAGATTTGAAACCAAAAAGAAACCAAAGGTGTCTTATAATGATGAAGAGGAAGAAGAAAACGAAGATTTATTTGAAACAAAGGTCAGGGACAGCAAAGAAGAAGAAAAAATTTGAAGAAATTAAAAGGTTAAACGTTCATGTTTGATAGATTTTTTATGCTTCAAGAACACACTCGCAACTTGCACAATTCGTGCATGAAGTAAACAAAACAACTTACAGTAAAAATTTGTACGAAGTATCTCTTGGATCTAGAAAAAATTTATGTATAAACAAGGAAGTGAGCAAACTAGGCAATGTACATAGAATCAACGAATCATGTCTTGATATGCAGAAAAAAGGTAAGAGGCAAATAACTTGTGTGAAAAAACTAATTAAATATTTGATTCAAAGGATCAAAAAAAGGACCATGCTCTTTCTTGCCTTCGTGGGATAATAAACTCAAGTGGGATCAGTTTAGAGATCATGCAATAGTAAGTGTGCTCCTGTTACCATAAAAAAGCATCTAATTAGTCTGAACATTTTAGGCAAAAGTAAGAGACATTGAAGAGTTGGTTGGAGTTGGTGAAAATTTATCTATTTGTCCGTATTATGGGACAAGAAATGCAGCAAAATCATCTCAGGTAAATACTTTGTTAACGATAAATAATAGGAACAACACAATTTACTTGTGAATTGATTAGCTTGTTGTATTACCATATCAACATCTTTTACATGCAAACACACGTGAATCTCTTGGGATTTCTTTAAAAAACAATGTTGTGATTATTGACGAAGCACATAATTTGATAGAGACTGTTACATCGCTGTATACAGTTTCCCTTTCACTTATCCAAATACAACTCACTTGGAATCAACTAAGTCTGTACATACAAAAATACAAAGAACGACTGCTTGGAAAGAACGTGGTGTATATCAAGCAAATATTAAGCATCCTCAAAATACTCATTCAACACTTACAAGTGGCTGATAAATCAAAAAGAAAAGACAGTATTATACATGTCAATGAATTCTTACATCAATCATCCATTGATCATTTAAATATGTATAAAATTAAAAACTACTTGGAAACAAGTAATCTTGCTCGAAAGTTAAATGGATTTATTGATAAAGCAAAAGAAAAGGAAGAAGAAAAGCGTAGACAGCTACTTTCTGATCCGAAATGTTCAGTCACTCCTCCTCCACCTTTACCACCTGCTTTATCATCCTCAATACCTACGCTAACGCAAGTCGAAGCATTCTTATTAGCTCTTACAAATCCAGATAAAGATGGACGTATTGTGATCAGCTTTGGAAATGCAGATAGTCCAGGAGTTTCTATCAAATACATGCTCTTGAACCCTGCTAATGCATTCAAGCCAATTGTAGATGAAGCTAAATCTATTATTCTAGCAGGCGGTACTATGGAACCTGTAAGTATTTCTTATGATTATTTCCTTTTTATTCACTGTAAATAGGTGTCCGATTTTTTTTCTCATCTCTTTCCGACTGCACCAAAAGAAAGACTTGTCCATTTCTCTTGTGGCCACATTATACCTTCTACAAATTTATTAACCTTAACGCTTGAAAAAGGTTCTACTGGAAAGCAATTATTGTTTAATTTTGAAAATAGACAAGACGTGTCATTAGTAAGTTTAAAAGAGTGTTTAATAGGAAAGATGTAATAAATGTTTTGGTAAAAGATAGATGAAGCAGGGCTTACTATAGTCAATTTGTGTAATGTTATACCTGATGGTGTGATATGCTTCTTTCCTAGTTTTACATATCTGGAGCAAATGTACAATAGATGGAAAGAAAATTCTATTTTAGAACGAATTGAAATGAAGAAGAAAGTATTTAAAGAACCAAGAGAAAGTAATATGGTAGAAACTACTTTAAGAGACTATTCATTACAAATCAACTCTGAAAATGGTAAAGGAGCAATGCTTTTATGTGTAGTTAATGGGAAAATGTCTGAGGGTATTAATTTTTCTGATTCACTTGGAAGGTAATGATACTGTCGTTTGCTTACTTTTATTTTTCTGATTGTTATCATAGAGGAATTATCATGGTTGGTTTACCTTTTGCAAACAGAAATTCTGTTGAATTACTTGAAAAGATGCAATACGCAAAAGAACACACGAATCATATAAACGTAAGTTTGATGAAAGCAAACAAAAGAAGGAAAGGATTAAGGTCAAATATAGAATAAAGTTGATGGTGGAGTAGAATATTATGAAAATCTTTGTATGAGAGGAGTCAATCAGTCAATTGGTAGAGCAATACGTCATAAAGGGGACTATGCAACAATTATTTTACTGGATCAAAGATACGCAACAGAACGAATTCAAAAAAAGTTACCGAAATGGATAGGGGATCATGTGGAGCATTTTGACGTTTTTGGAAAAGTAATGGGAAGAACAAGTAAATTCTTTAGAGAGAAAAAAATAAATCAATAAATTGTTCTTGTTTATTTTATACCAAAAAATAATAATATTACAAGTCTCTCATCCACATACGAACATGCGGTGTGTGAGATTCTATAAACACCTCACTATCTCCTTCTTCTACTACAAATCCGAGTCTTTCATAAAATCCACGTCTATCAATTTGTGCATGTAATACGATTGTATGATAAGAGTTATTTTTGCAATATTCAATGAATGCCTTTACTAGTTTCTGTCCAGCATAAAGGCCTCGAGCAGAAGAAAGGACCGCAAGGCGGCCTAATTTGGCTACTCCATTTTCTTTAGGCATCAACCGGACTGTTCCAATAGGATATTCAAACTCAACAGTTCCATTATCATTCTTTTTATCACAAACAGCTACCCAGTGCTGACAGATATCTTCTAAGCTATTTTACTTTTAATAATTATCATGAGGTTCACAAAGCTATTACCCATCTCGTACGATATCAACTGAATGCTTTTGTTCTTTGATAAATACTTCGTCTTGAACTTCAAAGCATTTCTTCAAGTCCTTTGGGGTAACAGCATGTATAATACAAAAGTTGTCATAAAGAGTCATTTTGTAAAGAAAAGAATAAAATTTCTGTTGGCCCTGATTCGAGAAACAAGAAATTATTGGTCAAAGATTGATTGAAATGTCATATATTGGATAAATCTAAATGACCAATGATAGATGCTAATCACAGGGAAAATATCGGGAACCTATTGTTTCACAATTGATTGGGTTACTTTCCTGTGCTAGAAGTTTCTGTAAACAGCATCTTCAAGAACCTTCTGGTAATCCGAAGATTAATCCGTAGAAAGTATATAAAAGCATTAAATATGTCAAATAAAAGACGACTTATTCTTCTCATAAAAACTCTCCCTTATCCTTTCTGACATTTCAATTTACAGCCAATTATAAGGCGATTATATTTTCTGACGTATCACTCATTTTAATAACATAAAAGAAAAAAAAAAAAAACATTAAAATACTCCACTTGATACTTGAGAGATGAAATTTTCGAAGTTTTATTTTAATAATATTATATAAAAAAAATTGTTGTTTTTGTCTAGGAGGAAGAGAAGCAGAGCTCTCATCAACATCTCTGATGTTGGCAACAGATCTCTTCATGGCGTCTTCCATCTTACTCAATGTATGCATACGCATACCAGGCTTGATCTTGCTCATTTTCTGCTGATAGATGCTGTTAAACGAGTTGTGATATTTCTGAATATTTTCAAGATATTCAGCAAGACGAAGGTTTTCTGCTTCATCAATATCGCAGCTGTCTTCAACATCTGGCAGGTCATCAGAAAGTGGTTCAAACAAGGAAAATCACAAAGAGAAAGGAATTCGTGTAATACGACTTGTCAAGAAGATATGCCTGCAAAACTTAGTAGTATCCGGACAGGAACAAGCACTGATGCAATTGTCAACTACTTTTACAATGTATTTGCCATCGCTGGTAAAGGAATCGCACGAAAAGTTTTAATAACAAAAAGAATTACTGCTTAACATACTAGTATGATATGCCAGATACTACAATACTTCAAAACATCACTAATGTTGGTGATATTGTTGGTGTCTATATTATCTGTGGTTTTTATCAAGACGCGTTATGAGGGAAATGTGAAAAAGTTTATTCTTTATGTTCCGTGCCGTGCTAATTTTGTCACTATTCCTCTGTCTTTTCAAACCTCGAACAATCTTTAATATCTCATTGTCTACTTAAATTTCAAACCCAAAAACCTGTCAATTATTTTACAATGATAGATTTGTTTTAAAATTTCTTCCTTCTCTTTTGTTTGTTACCAAGAATTGATATAACTGCAATTGCTTGAATAACTTTAAAACTCCTTTTAATAAGATTTAATACCAACAATTCTTTGGTAAAATTTTGTTCTGTTCTAATTATATATTAAATACTCATACGTTTATTTCTCTTAATAAAGTTGGTAAAAATATTTTAGTTGAATTCATAAGTCACAAAACATTTATTATAATCCTGAAAATATTACGGCTGTTTTCAAATATTTGTGACCAGCATTTATCGTTGGTCATTTAAGCTGTTGTTCGAAAAGTGCCTGAGTACTGCTGCTGCTGCTGCAAAACGACTTGGGACTCACATTCGTACAGCACAAAAATGGACTGCAAAATACGAGAGGGATCCTGATTGTATCTTTGAGAAGCGGAGAAAGACTGGTCGTCCATGTATTCTCAATGAGGAGCACAAGAAAGCCATTCTTGAATGCATTGATGAAAACCCCTCAATCGTTTTGGGCAATGTGATGCAACACCTAAGACGAGCATTCACAGAATTAAAAGTATCCAAAACTACAGTAGTTGCTCTATTTAAGGGTGGATATTTCAAAAATTTTGGCCACCCTTAAATAGAACATACCCTTAAATCGAAATTCGTAGCTGTTAAAAAATTGAAATCACTTAACATGTATTGTAGCTACATTATAGGCAGGTTTGTGCAACATGTTTCCACATAGGCCACTGTCGGTTGGTATAGATTTAATTGTGTAAGAACATTAACAAATCAAAACTTGTTTAAGTCTTGATCAAAGTTGCTGGAAGGATAATATACGAGTCGTAGACTCAAAATAATTTTGATGAAAATAAATATATGACATAATAAAATTTATTTTCTTTGTTTAGATTCTATCTATAAAAAAATGTCTAATAATAAACGTGTACGCCTTTCTTCCTCAAAAAATTAAGCTTTTGGATCAAAATGCTACTGGTCAGCTTAATCAAATAGAATTAGGTGAATGGGCTATGAAGGAATTCAATTTATATCAACCACTTGCCCAACAGACTATATCAAACATTCTCAACAATGTTGAAACGTTATATAGTAATATTAATGTTGTCAAAAATGGTAAAAGTCTAACAGCAACACGATATCCTCAAATTGACTTCTGAAAACATTCAGAACGAATTGAGGAAGCCAGAAGAACTTCTTGGGACATATGATCCTGAAGATATCATGAACTTTAATGAAACAAGTTTATATTACCAGCAACCACCAAGAAGAACCATATGTTCCGAGTCATTTGATGGCCTTAAAAAAAAGTAAAACTCGTCTGACAGTTTGATTGCTCTGTAACTCGGATAGGACTTACAAAGGACAACCAATTGTTATCGCACAAGACAAGAGCCCCAAATGTTTTAAAGCAAGAGCTAATTTGTTATCCATGACTGCAATTGGAAAAAAAAAAAAAAAAAAAAAAAAAAAAACATGATATTGAATACCATTATTCTACTAATGCTTGGATGACAATTGAAATTTTCACAGCATACGTGAAAAAGTTAAATGTTGCCTTTGGAAGACAGAATCGAAAAATTACTCTTCTTTTGGTTAATGCATTCGTTCATAAAATAAGAATTCCGCTCAATGATATTAAGTTGATATTTCTCCTAACAAACACGACTAGCAAGCTACAGGTTCTTGATCCAGGTAGCCTATTATTTGTTGGTAAAATGCTATATAAGCTGTCTTTTTGTTTTAAAGTTTCTCATTAATATTTTGTATACACAGGAATTATTGACAACTTTAAGACACACTTCCGAGCCCAGCAGTACGACCGTGCTTTATGTCTGTATATCAGTAAAAAGTTGAATAATCCGAATGTTTACAAAATGGATCAAGCTCAGGCTATGGTTTTTCTAGCTAATGAACGGCTTAAAGTAAAACCAGAAACAATAAATGGAATGCTCCCAGGTCTCCCCAGGAACTTTGACAACAAAGTTACTGATGTTAGCCAGTTGAACCTTGAAGCAGATGAAAGCGAGATGATAGTATGTTATACAACAAGTACTACTAATAATGAAGAAACGGCAGAAGACAACGTAGATGAAACTTAAGAAAATAATAATACAGAGCAAGATGATCAGCGTGTCGATATAGTAGAGTGTAAAAAACGGTTGAGAGAAGCTTATGAAACTACAGAGTTCCTTTGGACGATCTTGATCGTAAATTACATCGCCGAATTCGAATGACATTGGCTGACTCTTGTGCTGAATTAAATAAGTCAAAAGAGCAAACAGATCTTCAATCTTACAATCTTGCAGTCAAACTGTTGCAGTATCGGCTGTATTGCCAACAAAGCTGCGAAAGCATGACAACGCAGGGACAAACACAGCTTTGTCCGTGCAGCTTTACAGTGGTCTAAAGGCTGGTCCATATTCACAACAATTTCTACACCATCAATACACAAAAATGAACCACAACCTTTGCACGTTTCTCAATCAAGACTGGCCCGAATATCCTCAGATGCGATACGCGTGCAGTCGATTTCTTGCAGGCATGATCATGCTTGACACATCTTCAGGAAAGACCATTGTTGTGAACTGTGTCGAAGTCTATGGAAGAAGACGTACCGTTGATTCCCATAGGTAAAATTTTCGAGCAAGACGAGGCACATCATCAAGCTCTTTACCGCCAGAAATTACAAAATACCCTCATGTATGGTCAACAAGCATCCGCGACGTTGATGGGACGAAGCTGATTCTGGGAACCAAGACCTTCAACGGGTTGATTACATCTAGCTTACGCTTGGATAAATCCAATGATCCTGAAATCGGGCCAACAACCTCATCGTCCTGTTTGGAAACGTCTGTTAAGTCCTTCAATACCCAGCTCTTCATCAAGGAATCTGCGTGGCATGCTGCTTCCGAATCGGCAATCAACGAAAATACCAAAGTAATATCCTCATATGATAGCCTCTTTCAATTACGACAGCTACGAACGCGTTTTCAGCATCAATCAACATATATCCGATGCCGTTCGTTCAATGAACCGGCGGATGATCTAACGACGCTTCCCTATACTGTTTTCACTCTTGCAGATTGGGACAACGATGGAGATGACGCAGAATATCGACTAGGCTCCCAATTGATTCAGTCAGTGGCGTTGGTTGTGATCAGGAGCGAAGAGACGAAGCCCCCAACGCTTGCAAAACAAAAAGTTTCGGCGATGCGATCCAAATTGAAGAAAGATGGGGCAGTATGCAAAGTTTTTGACAGCATCATCGGCCAATATGCTACAGATATTGAGACGATTCACATCATTGGCAACAGGGTTTTGAATGAAGGACTGCAAAAACTTGCAAATTTATTGGCTTCACCAATTACAAAATCAAACGATTCAGTGCATCAAGCAATAGCTACTGTTATGGCATCTTGATTTTGTTATTTCAATGGATCAATTTTACTTCAAATAAAAAAAAAAAGTGTCAATTTAGCATACTGATTCAAACGATTCTCCATTTCCAAATTTCATCATCTACGATTATTTAAGCTATCACATACTGCATTCATCGTTTATCACTGTTCAAAGAATAGTTTATTTGGTTTCTAAATAATACGTTTTAGAAACAAACAAGCTTGGCTTCTTGAGATATGCTCTACATCTTTAAAAAGAAAGGAGCAAAGCGATGAAAAATGGAAATTGATCAGCGACCCTTTTAGAAAACTAACATAGTGTCCCGTAAATGTCCCTTTGCTCACATACCTAATGCCTTTGCCTCGCTTTCTTTTTTTATTGGATGGGGGTTGAGGAAGTCTGAGGATGCATTTAATTAGACCTTGGGTAGAAATCGCGCCTAAAATGGTTGTTGTTTTTGCTCGTGTTTTAGGAACGGTGACCACTGCAGGGGAGCTTTTCTTTGACCTTTTTTTTATAAAATTGAACAAAGTGATTTTGGATACTTTTAATTCTGTGAATGCTCGTCTTAGGTGTTGCATCACATTGCCCAAAACGATTGAGGGGTTTTCATCAATGCATTCAAGAATGGCTTTCTTGTGCTCCTCATTGAGAATACATGGACGACCAGTCTTTCTCCGCTTCTCAAAGATACAATCAGGATCCCTCTCGTATTTTGCAGTCCATTTTTGTGCTGTACGAATGTGAGTCCCAAGTCGTTTTGCAGCAGCAGCAGCAGTACTCAGGCACTTTTCGAATAACAGCTTAAAGAATCTCACTTTGTCCTAATCAGAATAGCGCGTATAATTTCGCTTCATTGATCTTTCATAATAACATCGCTACCGGACTTTTTTTGCTTTTCCACTTGCATCATCTCTATCATTTTCTCGCTCTCCAGAGGCAGTTGTGCTAAATATTGTATATGCGAGCTCAATGTTTCAAGATGAAACTGTTCCTCATCAACAGTGTAATCCATTGGTTCAGGCCTGTCATATTCGTCTTCGATAGATCCTTTCCCGTTTTCATAAAAAAATTAAATATTCATTATGATATAATATAATTTTGTGTGAATTACTAAAAAAAAAAGGAAAACACCCAGAAACTTCTAGTGGCTGTCATACACAAGCTGCTCGAGAATTTTAGAAGAAAAAAAACAACTGCACATACACATTGCTCGTTAGCATCATGTACCTAGGCTCAAATATTTGTATATTGCGGCTTAATTAGCCACCAACATATACTAGCTACCAGTACAATATAAATTGTTCATACTATTTATGTTAAAACGAAACTTTGCTGCCAGATATTCAAAACAAATCCAACAATTTGGACCTGAGGTTTTGTGACTGTTTATGACTGTTTTTAAGAACAGATTCTGAAACTCGCAAAAAAAATAAAATCTTGTACTCGAACTATATTAAACAGCATGAAAAGGGTTGTCCAATTTCAAGATCAAGAGATAGAAAAAGAATTCAAGGAAATTCAACCTGAAAACAGAAAGAGAAAGAAAGAAAAACTCAATGGCGACTCAAAAAAGAAAAAATTAAGCAATGTTGAATACAAACAGAAAAAGAAAGAAATGCTTGAGTTCAGGAAACAGCTACCCATTTATTCAGGTAAAGTTGATTTCCCTAACTTGCATTGAATATATGGCTTAATCCATTCCAATAGGTCGAGAATCAATTATGCAGGCTTTGACAGAGAATTCCACAGTCATTGTTATGGGAGAAACAGGAAGTGGCAAGACAACTCGTAAGTTTACACCAATGCAGAGAACAGAATGTGTTGCAAACTCATTTTGTTGTGACAGAGATACCTCAATTTATAGTAGAAGCAGGCTTGGCATCGAAGGAATTAGGGGGTGTTGCTATTACTCAACCTAGAAGAGTAGCTGCAGTTAACCTAGCAAAGCGTGTAGCAGAGGAGACAATGACACGGCTTGGATCCAAAGTTGGATACACAGTCCGTTTTGACGACACATCAAGCTCAGAAACGATTATAAAATACCTAACAGATGGTATGCTGCTGCGTGAGATTTTATCAGATGAATTGTTGCTTCGATATAAAGTAGTCGTTCTGGATGAAGCCCATGAACGTACACTTAGAACGGATATGTTGTTTGGTATGATTAAAAAAATTCAACAGATACGTGATGAAAAACATAAACAAGGGGAGGAAGGTATAGAACCACTGAAAATCGTTGTGATGAGTGCCACTCTTGACGCAGAAAAATTCAGTGAATTCTTCAATAATGCCAAAATATTGTACGTTTCAGGTCGTCTTTATCCAGTAGATACCATGTTCACTGTAGAACCACAAGCCGATTATCTTGATGCCTCTCTTGTATCTATATTTCAAATTCATGTAAATAATCCAAAAGGTGATATACTCGTGTTTCTACCAGGCCAAGATGCTATCGAAAGCTTAACAGCTTTGGTGAACGAGTATTCCTCTCAACTACGCCCACATCAACAAAAACTACTGGTCTGTCCCCTTTTTGCTGCTTTACCCCCATCACAACAGCAAAAGGTATTCGATCCTGCTCCTGCAAACACTCGCAAGGTCATTCTGGCTACTAATATTGCTGAAACAAGTATTACTATTTCGGGTATTAAATATGTCATTGACTGCGGGTTAGCGAAGCTTCGTGGGTTTAACCCAAAAATTGGCGTTGAATCACTATTGCTTCATCCAATTTCTAAAAGTTCAGCATGGCAAAGAACCGGAAGAGCTGGAAGAGAAGCAGCAGGTACTTGCTATCGACTATATACTGAACAAACCTTTCGGGAACTAGAAGATGATACTGTGCCTGAAATTAGAAGATGTAATCTGGCAGCTGCCGTTTTAGCTCTTAAAGCAACGGGTATTGACAACGTTTTAGAATTTGATTATATGGATAGACCATCGAGAGCTTCTTTGATACGTGCATTAGAAGAACTTTATGCTCTGGGAGCTATAAATGATCAAGGTCAACTTTCTGATGTGGGGAAGCAAATGGCCGAGTTTCCATTGGATCCAATGTATTCCAAAGTGCTTATACAGTCTAAAGAATATGAATGTACATCTGAAGCCATTGCAATCATCTCACTCTTGTCTGTTGATTCAATTTTTTTTACACCTTCTGATAAGCGTGAGCAAGCAGCTGAAGCGCGAAAAAAGTTTTTGCATTCTGATGGTGATCATTTGACGCTTTTGAATGTACTCAAGTCCTATTGGGAAGTGAAAGGAGATATTGAGTGGTGCAGAGATAACTTTATTAATAATAGAAATATGAAGGTTGCAATGGTAATGATTAAACAAAAAAAAAAGCCTAAGAAATGAATCATTTATTGATTCTTTTATAGGAGGTTCGAGATCAACTCATTCGATTTTGTGAACGTATCGATATAAATCCGAACAGCTCTTGTGGAAGTGAAACTGACAATCTTCTAAAATGCTTTTTAACTGGCTTTTTCCATAACACAGCGCTTCTTCAACCTGATGGATCTTATAAAAGTGTCACAGGAGGACAAAACATCAAAATACACCCTGGATCTGCTATGTTTGGTAAACGCGTTGAAGGCATATTTTACAATGAATTAGTATTTACAACAAAACATTATGTGCGTGGTGTATCTGCTATCCAGTCTGCTTGGTTACCATTAGCAGCACCCAAATATTTCAATAACATGAAAGCATCCTGAATAAAAAGCATCTGACAATTTCCTAAAAAGGAAAGAGCCTGTCACTAAAGAATTTTTTCTGCTGCATCTTTTTTCTTTCCTTTTTTCCAAAAAAAAGGACCAGAATGATGCAAAATAATCCATCTTTACTACCTCACTTACCACAACAACAACAACTTCTACAACAGCAACAACAACAGCAGCAGCAGCAGCGTGGATTATTTTATACCCAAGTTGCGTATCCAATGCTATCCAATTTGAAGCCATCTGATAGAACACATGGTGTTTTTTCTACTTATCCTGCACGACTAAAACATTCAGACGACAATGCTTTACTTTTACCCGAATCATATATTACCAAAAAAACACGTTTCGCAGGCAGTGAATCCGATGAGGATTACTATGAAGAGGAAAGCGATGAAGATGAAGAAAAAGAAAACGGCGATGGAGGAGAAGAAAGAAGAAAGCTAGTAAATAAACAAAATCAAACAGGACAAACAAAAACCGGATGGCCAAAAATTACAAGGAAAAAGAACAACTTGAATTATACAGAAGTTGATTTAACTAAAATATCAGAAACAGAGGAAACATTAGTGCCTATACGATTAGATATCGATATTGATTCAATTAAACTTCGAGACAGATTCTTGTGGAATATGAATGGTAAAGAAGCCAAATGGTCTTTGCATATATTTTGCTTAAAATTCTCTTAGAGCAATACTTGACACCAGAAAAATTTGGCGAAATGTTATGTGAAGACTTGGAGCTACCACATTATAAGTTTGTTCAACCTATTGCTGATTCAATACGTTCACAAGTTCTTGATTTTGAAAGCGTCAGAACAGTCCAGCTACCGTCATCTCATACACGAGTTCTTATTAAGGTGAATTTTTATAATAGTATTATAATCTTTGATTTAACTCTTTGTTTGTATTAAAAAAGCTTGATTTACAAATCGGAAAAGTCAACTACCGAGATCAATTTGAGTGGGATTTACAAAATGATAGTGCAAATGCTCCGGAAGTCTTTAGTAGACAGTTAACAGCCGAGCTAGGTGTAGGTGGGGAATATGTGAGCATTATATCACATGCTATACGCGAACAACTGTTTAGACACAAAAAACAATATGTCGAAGAAGTAAATTTATGATAGACAAACATTTATTATAATATCAATTTCTTATATCTACCTTTAGCTCATGATAGAATCAGAAATTAGATCTACACTAGACAACGTATATCGACCAATGGAAGAAATCAAACATTGGGAACCACAATTAGAAGCATTACCCAATGATGAATTAGAAAAACTATTAATTGCACAAGAAAGAAACATAAGGTAGACATAATATTTCCAACTTTTGTTAAACATAACATATTCATCACGCATTTTTTGTAGACGAATGAGAAGAGAAACACGATTCAAGAGATCCACTCGTCGCATTAGCAATTATTAACTTTTGAACATAATAAATTTAAAGCTTTCTTTCATAGCTATACTAAATTGACAATCTAATGAAATTGGAGAGCTTTTTATTTTGCATGTTTGTGAATAATTTAATGATGTTCGTCGTGATGATCGCCGTGGTGATCCCATGGATGTCTCAAACCCTACAATGCAACTATTATTTAAAAAAGAGTTTTATTATTTGCTTTTGAAATGTTTACCAAAAGAACAGGTCCATCTTCTTTAGCGCGGTACATCATCCAAAACCACATGGTGGCTCCCAATGCTTTTCCAACGAAGCGATGAGTGAATCCAGGTAAGTGTGGGTGAAATCCTAATCCTCCAGCAGCCATTTTAATATTATTGTAAGCTTTACTAAAGACAAAGGGAAAAAAAAAAGTAGCAAGCAATGAACCTCGTACTTTTTCATCGGAGTACCTAGTAAAAAATTATGACATCATATATAAGTTTACTTATGGGGGCTTATACTGTCCGGCTGAAGAACCGGAATGGGCCCCAAAAGGAGGGTGCAAGGAAAAGGGAATCAACAAAACAATCCATAAGCAAGTATGCAAAAAGATCCTCCTCTTCCAACCTCACCCTAAGAAGGTAAAAAAAAAGGATCATAAAAGACAACATCCATCTATCCACAGTCAATGAGGTTATACGAGCACACAAAAAGGGACAGTTCAATAACAGTAATTAATAATGGAATGTCAATTAAAACAACTGGCAGATGACATTTACCAAGGAAATTCAACAATGATATAGACAACATTGATTGTGGAAAGATGTTTAAATAAACTTTGAATAGATTATTAAATCAACTATTTAATGTAGCTTTAGAAATGGTTACTCCTGCCGTAAAGCACACCATCGTGAAGAAGCGTACTGCTCACTTCAAGCGCCACCAATCTAACCGTTTCATGCGTGTTGGTGTATGTATATAGACTGAATATTTTTAGAATAACTGAATAATAATATTTTTGTACAGGAATCCTGGAGAAAGCCTAAGGGTATTGATTGTAACATGCGTAGACGTTTCAAGGGACAAGCTCCTATGCCCAAGATCGGTTACGGTTCTGCCAAGAAGACTCGCAACCTTTTGCCCAATGGTTTCCGCAAGTTCACCGTTTCCAACGTTCGTGAACTCAACTTGTTGTTGATGCACAACCGCTCTTATGCCGCTGAAATTGCTCACAACGTTTCCTCCAAGAAGCGTGTTGCTCTCCTTGAACGTGCTGCTCAACTTAACGTTAAGGTTATCAACGCTGGTGCTCGTCTTAGATCCCAGGAGTAAACAATTGGCACTTATTAAAAGAAATATAATTTTATTTTATAACAATTCACCACAGTGAGTAATTGTGATTGTTTCTTGTGGTTGTTCTTTTGATTCGGGCACTTTATTTATCTCATCCAACACCTCAAACCCTTTGCTAACTTGTCCAAAGATGACATATTTGCCATTGATCTTGTCAAATTGAGAGTGCTTATCTCCAAGTGTTATGAAAAATTGCGATGTATTGGAGTTTTTCCCTATATTGTATTAGATTCATAGAGAACTTCTAACAGAAAAATATACCTGAGTTCGCCATAGCTACTAGACCTTTTCTATCAAACTTTTTTGCAAGTCCAGGCTTTTCATCATTAAACTTTCCATTATAAATACTGTCTCCACCAGATCCATCACCTGTTTTTTTTTTTTTTCTTAGTTTTACGTATAATTTCCTTTTTCTTTCTTTCTTTGTTTTCATACCTCTTGTAACATCTCCTCCTTGCACAACAAAACCGGGAACTAAACGAAACATTTTGGTATTTTCATAATGTAAAGGCTTCTTTGAGCTTTTGCCAATTTTCCCTCCTTTACAAAGAGATACAAAATTTTCACATGTTTTTGGACAGTCCTTTTCGAATAATTCAATTTCTATTATGCCACCTTTTAATGGTTCAGGGGGATCCACTAACCACTTTTCGTTGATGGCTTTAGGATCATTAGATAGGATATCTTTTGCAGTTTCTCTATCTTCTGGTCCAAATTGGTCGAGGTCATTAGAGGTAAAACCATAAGTTGACCACCATTGATTTACCCAAGCTTTTGCACTTTGGTATCTTGCAGAAGCGTTTTCATGTTGATCAATGTTGCCAATTTTTATTTCAAGGAAAATTTTACGTGTCATTTCAAGAAGAAGAAAAAATCCAGTCCAAGCAGTAAATACTTTCCACATTGAAATTTAGGTACCGAAAAACATCAAAAACCCAATTCAATCAATGCAAAATACATAGGTCTAAAAACAAATACTAGCATGATTTCTTGGCTCTTTTTCACAATTAACCCTACATTGATTTGGTATATGACATAAAAAAAAAGGGATAATGCGAAACATATTTATAATGCTGATATGTTTCATTGTATTATATTCAATTTGTTTGGCCAAAGCAAGTTGTAGAGTAAAGAGGGTGACTAATTAAGGGACAAATAACATTTTAAACAACGAAATAAACTTTTCTCCTCTCTTTTTCTTTCCTTTTTGTATGGCTTACACAGTTCGCATAAATGGAACAATTTTATCCTCTTTGCTATTCGAATGTGCAAATTCAACAATTGACATTGTACAAATCTTTTTTTTTTTTATGTAAGCAAATTGATTAACATTTCTTTTTATTTTCAGGAAGGCTACTTCTTAGGTGCACTATCTTCGAGAGTAACCATGGCAAATGACGACAATACAGATCAAGCATATGAACACCGAGAAGATTTTATAAGTAAATAGAAAAACGCATACAACATGCTTTGTCTAATTTTTTTTCCTCCTAGTCATTCATGGATATGAAATAGTCAAAGATATACCCTACGATATGTATGGCAATACCATCAAACAGTTTAATCAAACCGCTTGTGTCGGATACTTTAAATATCGAAGACAAACGGACGTAGAACTTTCTGTAAGAGATCAACTCTGGATGAAGTCCTTTTCCGAAACAGTAAAGCACGGCTGTATGGCCATCATATCCTCATCTCTGCTAGATAAAGCTACGCATACATATGAGTTTGCTTTTTGGGATATAAAAGATCCTAACACCAAACTACAGTTAGAAGTAACTAATATGAGTGGAAGTACATTGGATTTCAGACAATTTATGTCAAATACCCCAAATCCATCAAGGTAGTTCTATTTTGATTACGTCAAATAAACTTGTTACTCGACTTTCCTAATCTTTTTATTTTAGCAATAGTTTGTTAAATTCAGTAGTTTCACCTGCCGTTATACTTAATCACTGTAACGATGCGTATTATGGATCAATTAAAACCCTACAGGTACAACTATGATTTATATAGCGTTCTGAGTATATTTACAAGCTTATCATAGACTATCACTAATCGAATCATTCAAAAAGAAAAGGAGCTTGAAGATCTTAAAAAGGAGATAGAACATATAAAGCGGCTGCAACAGAAGTAGTAGTAGCACATAGGTTGTTAAATAAATGGACCAGAGTTTATTCTATCTGTCTACGTCGTGACATTAAGCATAATTATGCTAGTGATAATATTCAAAAAAACATGAATTTCTTATCCAATAAAATTCAAAATGTTTAACTCCCGTTTATTGTAACCATGTACAGCTTTTTTCTCTATTTTTTTATTTTTTTTTCTTTCTTTTTAGATAAAAAAAAATATGGTAAAGAAGAGAGCAAAAAAAAGTGTGAAAAGTATATTTATAAATTTAATACGAAAAAAAAAAAAATAGGCTGACAGCGTATCTGATAACGGTTCAAAGAAAGGTGAACGTAAAGATAGCAGAGTTCCCGCTTTGTCTCAGTCTGCCCGTTCTGGTCTTCAAGTAAAAGAGAAGAGAGAAAAAACATCTGCACAGCAAAAGTTAATAAGCCTCACTTTATAGTTTCCTGTAGGCCGTATTCACCGTTATTTGAAATCAAAAGGACACAGCCATTCACGCGTTGGAGCAAAGGCCGCAGTATATACAGCAGCTATTCTTGAATACCTAACAGCCGAAGTACTTGAATTAGCGGGCAATGCCACAAAGGATCTTAAAGTAAAACGTATTACACCAAGACATTTACAATTAGCTATTCGTGGTGATGAAGAGCTTGATGCTCTTATTAAAGCCACTATTGCTGGTGGTGGCGTACTTCCTCATATTCATAAATCTCTCATTGGAAATACAAAGACTGGAAAGAAGATGTAAAAAAAAGGAAAAAAAAAAAAAACAAAAGTCAATATTTTTTATAATAAATACTATAAACATATGCAATGGTGTTAACAAAACTTAGAATTAATAATTCGAAAATAAGAACTTTGGTTATGTTTAAAAGTGAAGAGGAAGACGAGCGATTGTATTTTTGAAAACATTCTAAAATAATAAAGCCATTTAGATTTAAACATGCTAGCTAGTTGATTTGCTTAGTTAGCAGTAAGACAATTATATTAAAACCATGTCACATTTTTTCCGTAATGGATTTTATTTATTATTGCAAGAGGCATAATCTTAGAATTATTATCTGATTAGAGCAAAACGTGTATGTGCGTCTGTTTCCTGAGCGTTCTTTTTTCTTGGCTATATTATATCTTTTATTGCGTAAGCTCCCGTCTAAGGACATTGGGATTAATTACTTGACTTCATATTAAAGTTTATGTCAAACATTAAACCATTTGTACAAACACAAAAGCTTAAAACTGAACTCGTTTTTTTTTTTTAAAAAAAAAAAAAAACTAAACGTATTTAATACAGCCATCGGTATATCTATCAAGTTTACAAACACTGCTACTTTCTATTACTGTATTCTTTTATTCTGCTCTTTAACCTACAAATGTTTGAACCTCAGAAAAAATAAGGCATGCACTGGCATGACTAAGCCACATTATTTCGAAACCTGTCGAGTGCAGAAAGTTTTTAGATCTGCTGAAGAGAGCGGGGGTCCCAGAAATAGCCCTATTTTTCTTTTTAATCAGCTTTCAAAATGTCTCAACAACTCCAATTTTCAGAAAACGATCAACGTGAACTCGGCCAAGTACGTAAACGGAAAAAAAAAAAAGAAAAAAAAAAGTCCTTTGGACTAAACTAAATTGTTAGTTCCTTGAAGCTGAACAAGCCAAGGCTCGTGTTCAACAAACCGTACACTCTTTAACTGACAACTGTTGGGTAATTGAATCAGAAAGGGAAAGAAAACAAATTTACTGACTGTCAGCAATAAATAGGATAAATGTATCAACAAAGTTAACAACAAATTAGATCGTGGTGAAGAGGCTTGTTTGGCTAACTGTGTCGACCGTTTCCTTGATACTAGTTTATTCATTGTTAAGAGACTTGAAGAATTAAGAAACAGTGCCATGTAAATATTCAACAAGAAGATGCCTTAGTTCGCTCACTGTTGACTTATATATAAATATAAAATTGATATAACAAAACATATACTTTTATATTGGGCTATCAACAATGTGTCTTATCCAACATCAACTCACCTATGTTTATATTAAGTGAAAGAGAAGGGAAACCACTTGTAGCACATTTTCAGCATTTTTTGTATACAATATACTTGACACAGACATGTTTTAAATAGACACTGTGCATGATGTTTCGCTATTTCATAAAACAGCGTGTATTTTGAAATTAAATCTATGTAGACACACGAGATTTTCAAAGTTCTAGTGGTGATTGAGTTGTGAGCAGTAATTATAAATACACTTAAACAAATGAAATACGTCAACAAAGGTGCATTGTAGTATAACAATAAGATGGCTTTACTTTTTGGTTGTGTAACATATTTGTTCAAAGATGATTGAGTGAATCTGTTGAAGAAGATTGAGCTATAATTACAAATATAAACTATATGAAACTGGTATACTCAATCTGCTTGTTTAAACGATTACACCCTGTCATATATAATCAATTCATTTAAAGCGACTTTACATTCATAACCCGCAAATTAATTGGAAAAAAAGTTCACATTTTAAATACAAGAAAAAAGAAAAACGTGTTGTGTATAATGAAAACAGTCCTATCAATAGTCGTGTCAATAGCAAGATCTACAGTTTCATAAAATAAAAAGAAAAAAAAAATGTTCTCTGATCATTAACAAATGTGTTTGATAATAAAATATAAAAGTAAGCCTTTTCTACATGAATCTACTGACACGTGGAATATAATTAATTGTTTAACACATAACAATGTAAAAGAAAACAATTCAAGTTGTGTACGACCGTGACTGAAGGTTTTTTCTTTATCTGTTCGAGGCATATTACCCTTTTTATTCTCTTTTCTTCAAGATGTCACAACATCCCTTGGCTGAATCCACTTACTCAACAACATCTCAAGAAAGTACTGATTCATATCCTGCTTTCTCAGAAGATATCTCTGATTTTGTAAGAAGAGTATCGTCCCCTATACCTCTAGATGATTCTATTGTACGTGCAGCCAGTCCTTTTGGTAGAAGATACTTGAAGCCTATCAATGGCATTCAGACAAAAGGATTTGCTCGATCAGGTAAATATCATCATAATCTCATTATCCTTATACCTCTTTATTTATTTCCATTTTAGCTCAAAGAAGATCTTCTGTTATGACTTTAGGTTCCATTGAAAGGTTACAAGACTTTTACGCAAAGAGGGAATTAAAGCTAAACAAGTAAGTATATCCTCTTTTCTTTTCTGTGCTGATATAATTTAACGAATACGATTTTAAACAGAGGTGGCACATTGGGATTTCAAAAGCTTATGATAGAAGAAGAAGATGATTATGATGAGCGGCTTCCAACTCCAAAGGCGCCACCTCCAAGCTGGATAAATCTTGATGTTGAGACAGACTTGGATGTACTTTTGAATACATGTTTTGAAGATATACAGCATACTTTGACTGCTTGGGCTATGGTCATGGGCCCTCGTCAGTCATCATCATCTTCATCTTCCTCTTCACATCCACTCTCATCAGATAGCGCTGATGAATCATCAAGGGCAACGACGCCTATTGAACCAAGCTTTGACATTCTACCGCTAATTCAATCAGTTACAAGAATGCTAGACTCAGTTCGTAATTATACCACAAATAGACACGATCTGTCCGATACTGCTTTAAGTAAATTGAGACAAGCTTCTTTGTCACTTTTAGAAGCAATGAAAGAATTAGAAAATCAATATAGAGAGGATGGAAATGATGAGGAAGGATACGTATACAAATCGTCTGATTTTGACCTGCTGGAACGGGAAAGACAAGCCATTCATACTTATTTACGAGTGGTTGAATCTCAGGGATTTAATCCTCCTCATCACATCGGAAGCCCTCCTGCTGTGTTCACTCCTGAAATACAGGCATTGATGGGTAAAACATCCATATTAAGTTTGTCGGACAGCGAAGAGGATATAGACGAAAAGGCAAAGGTGGACAGTAGTATACCTGTATGGCTTGAACGAGGATCTTTTGTTAATGATCCTTTAGGTAGGTTAATCATAACCTATGAGTATGTACATACGAAATTAATTTCTCATTTGTAAAAAGGAAGATACCATGCTTTGCTTATTGATAACCAAGACAAAAGTTTAAAAGAAGTGATTGATATATCAAATCCAAAGGACAATGAAAATGCTTTTCTAGAATGCTTAGCGTAAGAGAAAGCTCATGGAATGAAACGATATCCTTAACCAATTATATTAAAAATAGAGATGGAAGGGTTCTTTGTAATGCTTACAATAGTCTTGTGAAACAATCCAAACGTCCTTTTGGTTTCATTACCAAAATTCACAGTGATACCCGACGCACATATAGAGCAGTCGAAAACCTTCGATTTTTTGTTGCGTAAGTCTTATTTTATGTAAACAAAAAATTAGCGCACTGACTCGTGTAAACAATAGGGCGTGTAAATTTAGGTTTGAGATTGTATTCAACGAATTCGATCCTTCAGAAATAGCCCGCAAGACGGATAAAGGATTAGTCATGATGAAGAGCATATTAGCTACATTCTGTGAGTGCGCTATTAGAGAATTACGAGAACAAGTAGATTTAATTCAAAAACAAAAGTAACAAAAAAATACCGTTTATAATTATACCAATTTAATAAAATCTGATTTTCAAACACTCATTGGTTAATCACAATGTGTTTGTACCCCATTATTCACGTTTATTTTATTTTTATTTATCAGTAATTCTCAGTGTTTCCCAAAGGATAACATTAGTAAAACAGACACTGTCTGAGAATTGGCATTTTTGCAACAATTTTTTTATTTTATTTTTTTAATTGCTATTAGATAATTAAGAGAAGAAAAATATTCTATTAATCGAGAGTAGATTGACTAAGCATTGCTTAATTTCTGTCCATTAAACAAGAGCTTGTTTACAGTGTTATGAGAAATTGTTTTGACAAGTCCAGCAGTAGATAAGCTCGTCATTTTCTTGTACACATTTTGTGGTGTGGGATTATCAATTTCACTAATCAATAAAGCAGCTACACCTGCAACATGAGGAGAAGCCATGGAAGTACCGGTCATTCTGACAGTAGACGTTTTGGAGTCAATGTATGAGCTAAGGATATCATCACCAGGAGCAAGGATTTGGACACATTTACCATAACTACTGTAGTCAGTCATTTCATCATTCCTGTTAGTAGCACCAACAGTGTAAACATTCTTATTACTGGCAGGTGAAACATCACAGGCATCAACATCGCCCCAGTTACCAGCTGCAGCAAACATAGGAACACCTGAGGCGACAACAGCATCAACAGCTTGATTGAGAGCATCGAGAGCAGAAGAAGATACACCGCCAGTCTTCATACCCAAAGACATGTTAATGATAGAACGACCTTTGTACTTTTTAGCATTCGTTGTAACCCATTGAAGACCAGACAAGAGACTGGAAATGGAGCCTCGGCCTTCTTCATTAAGGACTTGAACAGCAATAAGGTTCGTCTTTTTGGCAACACCGTAGGTCTTTCCACCAATGATACCTCCAACATGTGTACCATGACCTTCACCAAGACGTGAGGTGCCATTGAAAGCAGACCAACCCCACTTGGCGCGACCTTCAAACTCTTCGTGGTCAATGTTCATACCGTCATCAATGACATAAACATAAGCATCAGATCTAAAGCAAAATTCAATTTAAATCACCAAAATAATCGAACCGTTTCTTTTCTTACCCTGCATCTGAGTCATAGATATAAGGTTGAGACAAATTTCGTTTGTGCTCAGAGATACGGACCAAGTTCCATTCAGCCTTATCTTGCTTCACATAGTCAGAGCTGCTGACAGTGGCTTTGGTAGGTACAGGTGTTTTCTTGGAAGTAGTTGTTTTGGTCTTGCTGCCCTTTTTAGTTGTGGTGTGAGACACCTTTTTGGTGGTCTTTTTAGTAGTAGACTTTTTAGTACTCTTTTTAGTAGTCGTTGTATGCTTCTTTTTAGTAGTAGTTGTATGCTTCTTTTTAGCAGATGTAGTGTGCTTCTTTTTGGTGCTCGTCTTCTTCTTTGTGGACGTTGCGCGCTTCTTGGTTGTAGTGTGTTTTTTGCTAGTTTTCTTCAAAGTCTTCTTTTTAGTAGTTGTCTTCTTCTTAGACTTTACAGAGGCAGCTTGAATCTGATCATCTTCAAAGGTATCAATATTACCACGACGCACAATACGCTTTTGAGATGAGGCCTTTCTAGCGCGAGCATTGAATCTCTTGTTGATACTGTTCTTTTTATTTTTAGGAGTAGGCAATTCGAACTGAACATCCTGATCAGGAATAATCTTTAAAATTTCGTGACTAAACAAAAGCGCGAGATCTTTAACAATATTAAGATCCTCAAACTTGACAGTGATACCCTTGAATGCGTTGCCAATGTCATATGCATCAAAAACATGAACTTGGTCTTCTTGGGTATCGCGTCGAACGATTTTGTTCTTCTTGACTTCTAGCTTGTCACGGCTCATTGACTGACTGAAAACCGTGATGGCCCCATCGAGGAAGCGTGGGACAACTAACAATATAATTATTAATAAGGTAACACATTTAGATGTTGTATACATACATGATTTGATTGTAGTATTCGGATGAAGTTGGACGATATAATTTCCATTGCCTTTTACTGTACTAAAATCCTCTAGAATGTTGTCGTCAAGGCCTATTGAAGTAACAACACCAATGCAAGAAATTGCAAAGAAAATAAACGACTTGGGATGCATTCAATTGAAAAAGAAAGGTAAGGAAGGGAAAGAATAATGGTTTATAAAGGGAATGGATAGGGATAGCAACCGCTTATTAGCTGGGTTACTCTTTTTTTTTTTTTTGTTAGAGATGTGAAAGAGAAGGCATGGATAGCTTTATTCTTTTATACACATTTTTCTATAACTTAAATATTGATTTTGTGTCACTTCATTAATAAGTTTGTATTATGCTTTATGGGCTCCATTCTTCTCTTTTTTCCTCTAATTTTATTTTATAAAATGCCATATAGCAGATCAAGTAACTAAATATTTTTTAAATTGTTTTTGCTTAAAGTTACTAACTTCTTATGCCAATTTTTTCCCTTTCTGTTTCTTTTAGATAGTATAACTGTGCAACATTGATGTGATTGCCCTATGTTATATCTGAACTTGAAATCCGAAATCTAGAAGCAGTGGCACCAACACTAAACATGGCAAATGATCATCAATAATTCATCCATAAATAATTAGTGACCTAGTACAGGCATTTATCAAAAGAGAAACGTAAGAATATCACTTAACGTTTTATACTTTATAATAAAAACGCATTATCTATGCAACTTATTGTAAACACATGGCGCGAATCTCCCGTAATAAATGCATGTAACTAAACAGCTGTTTATCAATCAAAATGAATTTGACATCCGTAAGCAAGTAAAGTTTTTCAACTCATGCTCTGATAAGGACTAGAAATTTTATTTTACATTATTGTTACAAAAAGAAAGACAAAACATGGAAAGCGCTAAACAGCCGTGTCTCCATGAATGTTATGTAATTTCCATCGCAGTAAGGTTTAACGGAATGAGCAAATTCAATACTATTTGCTTGATAGAATAATTAAGCAAATGACCACAAAATTCACAAAATTCTCTTATAAACATGTCAAAGTTAGAGGAGAAATGTTGTCATCTATTTTTACACTTCAAAAATTAGCAATATTTGGCATTTTTATTATTAGTTTCATAAACTACTCAACCGTTTGTCTTGTGTCTTTTTTTCTTGTGATATACCGAGAGTGTATCACTTTTAAAACAATTGTTTCAAAAACACTTATAAGTATTAGTTCAATTTTTATATAATCTTACATGGACATTTTCTTGCCAAGTTTATGAAGAATCCGGGTATAGAAAAAACTAATATACCAACTTTAATTGAGAATGTGTGGGCTATGTATAAATACAATTCATTTCACAAACAACAAAACAAAAAAGAGCATGCTGTCCTTTTTTTTTAAAGATGTGTATTTACTGGTAAGCCTAGTTCACTCGATAATATAAAATTGATAGATAAAGAAGCTCCCAGTAGCTATTAGTTAAAGTATTATATTAATACATGCTTGTTAATAACAATATAAGAATAATAGTCCGTCATTTGTTAAAGAACACTCATGTTATTTTTACTTTCCACACTTTAGATTGATTCCACTTCTGCACTGTATATTTTAGAAATAAATATAAAGACTGCAAGTGAATTGAATTATGGATTATCCTACATCATAAAAAATTATTAATAAGAGCTGAGTCGTTACAAGTCATATAGCCACGTTTAAAAAACACCACATCATATAAGCTAGAAAAGGATATTAGCATTAAGCAATGACGCGAAATTTTCGTTAAACAACAAGTTTCAGCTGTAATTTTAATAGTTGTGGCCCTCTATCAATTTGACAGGAAGCATAAGTCGACAAGGATGAATTAGAATTATATCTTTAAGAAAGCATATTATATGAATATAATAAAGGATCCGTGTGTCATTCTTTAAAACTTGTTGTCATATCGTATTTTATACCAAAAGAAATAATGCACTGTTAATGGAGTCCCTTAAAGTATTTATGACATCTCTGTTAAAAAAAAGAAAAGTGATTTATAAAGGCTTTTGAATGTGAATCAGTGAATAGACGTCTTTTGTTTTAAAAGAAGGTGGCCTTCATTACTCAGACATATGCAACACAGCACAATCAATAGATGAGTTTATTTGTATTTCAGTGCTATAACTCATAGGTGACATTGTATTAGGCAGTAAATAGGGCTAATAATCAGTTAAAAATAGAGTTAAAAAATCAACAACGACTTATTGTTATCGTAAAAAAAAAAGAAAAGAAATCCGATTAAAATAAGTAAATACGGTCATGATTTTTGCTTAAAAGCACAGTTTACCTCAGACTCTTTTTTTTTATCCCACACAAGGCGACATACAACAGCGTTGAGCAATTACCCCACTTGGGGATCCCATCCTGCATTCATTTTATTATGTCTACTATATATCGAATTTGTCAATGAACTGCGCGCTTCCATTTTAACCTTTTCTAATTTTTACCAAGCCATGATATGTAAGTATACTTCTTGATCTGTTTTTATACAAACCATGTTTGTCAGTCCTGTTTTTGTGAAATAAAAATCCTATAGTCTTACAAAACTTTTTTGTTTACCAAATTTACTGTATACGAAATGCTTTTTATGCATATAGATGACGCCCTTTAATACCAATAATAACAAAAAAAATCTCTTGTCCTGAAAATAAAGAATGCTTTATTTCTTATTGTCATTTTGCTACTATTAATATATTTTTTATACAAATGCATTATGTACTCCTAATCTTTGTCTTTTTGATGAAGATTCACTATACATCGGTTGTTGTCTTTTGTCTGCCAAACTATAAAAAGAATAAAGTGTCAGTAGATGAAAAATAGCTTAATACTATATAGCTCATTACTTGTGATTGCTTAATGGTGAAGGCCTATATTCTTTTGCATTGATTGGCCAATTAAATGTGTTTGAAGCAACAGGAGTAGTAGAAAATGTGAGAGGACTAGGCAGTTCACCTTGTTTATAGAATTCCGGGTAAAATCTAGAAGGTGAAGGTAGGTTTTGTGCGAATTGTGAGTTTGAGCTATTTTTGTTCACAATCTAATGTATATGTTAGTCTCTATCAAAATAAGATATAAATATTTATCTCACTTACTGAAAGTGTTTGCTTTTCCTTGGAAAGATCAAGTGATTGGGATGTTTCGCTCGGTATATGCACTCGAAGTTGAGGTCTTTTTTCATTATATGTAGCTATATTATATAGTTCAGATGGAGCATATCGTTGATGCTCATTTGATGCAAATGATTCTTCATAGATGTGTTGTGCAGGTGGTGGTGGTGAAGGGTAAGTATACTGAAGCAAAGATGAGACAAGTTGAGGCTGATGCAAAATTGTGGGAGTCTATTTAAATATATACATAAAAAGGAGGTTTAGAATCAGGATAAGTGTCGGTTTCTTTAGGATTTTACGGTATATATTTCGCCGTGTAGGCCATTTCTTGAAATCTTTTGCTTAAATGGTTTAATTTCGTTAGACAATTCTAGACTATCTTCGGTTTGTACGGGACTTAGCATATTTCTGCTGGCTTCTTTTTCATGAATAGAGATATCTTCGTCTTCTTCATTTTCTTTAAACTAAACATACAAATACACATGTTTATTCATATATACATCTTTTTCAATGTAAAGATACGTACATCATCATTAACTTTACTTTCATGAGGCTCATCGTACTAAAAAGCATTATCATCTTTGGTTTTTACAAGTTAAGCTTTTTAGATTTACCTTTGTATATCTGATCAATACATTGTCAATGTCCGTACTTGCATATTGAATAAGTTTATTGTTTTGATTATTAAATATAATGAGTGCTACTTCGCAATTACAAAGTACACTAAGTTCATAAGCCTTTTTCATTAATCCTTGTTTTCTTTTAAGAAAAGTAACTTGTCTATTGCGATCGTCTTTAATAGGTTCGATCCTGATCTTTCTGCGTCCCATGTTTGATTATAATAAAGAAGAAAGGGAAAATAGGAAGGAAGAGGGTAAAGAGTATAATTAATTGTTTTTTATTTTTAGAAATAATGACACGTCTATTTTTAGTTAGGGCTAATGGCACATGCTTGTTGCCGTAACAACCTATTCAGTTCTGTTAAGACTATACTTCCAGCGCTTGCGACATTTAATGATTCAACAGTCGATTCCAAAGGCACAGAAACTCTGATTTCATCATTTAACGCTTTATCAACTCCATGGTGCTCACAACTCAGGATCAACGCAATCTTCTTTGGTATTTCTATCTTCTTTTCTTTAAAATTCCAAAACCAAATACCTGAGCCTGGCTTCACATCTTGCACATTTAAAGTGCCATAGTCGGGCGACCAAACTTGCTGTGAATCTCTTGGCAACATGTCAGCAACAATAGGCGTAATGTCATGTTCCTCCAAATAGCTGGGCAAATGTTCAAAGCTGAGTGTTTCGTGCGGCCAAGTAAGAGATAAACCTCTTGAAGCTCTGATCGTTTTATCGTTGTATAAATCACATGTACCAGATGTAATGATACCTGAGGTCCATCCGAGACCCTTAGCCGTCCTCACCAGGGTACCCAAGTTTCCAGGATCATTAATCTTATCAAACACTAACAAGCGGTCACTCGGCGTAAAGTCATGCTGCATTATGCCAATTTCTGCATATATTTCATGTGCCCCTGGTCTAGAAGCTGTTCCCAAGATTCGTCGAGTGAGATCCACATCAGTCAAATAGTATGTTTTAGCTGGCAGGCTATCTGGATATTGAATTATCTGTTTTGCTGGTAATTTTATTTCGTCTTCTTCACGGGGTTCTTTCTTGGCAGTGACAATCACAGAATGGATCGAGAGTCCCTGATCACGCAATTCTTTTATTGTCTTCAATCCTTGAATTACAACAGCTTTCTTTTCATGTCGATATTGTTTTGATTCTCGTAACTTGATGAGATGCTTTGCCGGTAGTGATTTACTATTTGGAATTCTTTTGAATATTTGTGGAAAAATATGCTTGTATGCTGACATGTTGAATAAAAAAAATTTCTTTGAAAGCAGTTTTGTGGGCTGCTTTTTCTGCACTCCGATAAATACTTGAGCAAGTAAAATGATTTATGCCAACAGCATAAGCAAAAGTAATTTAATATATATAAAAGCCTGTTATAAAATGTTAATGCGAATAAAAGATAAAAAGCAATCAATAAAAAACATAATGAATTTACAAAGTTTTTATTATTATTGTCACAATAGAAAAGAATACGCGAACCTTTTGAATTATAAAAACATTTAAGAAAATTTATCAAATGCAATTTATTGGATGCTTGTACGTTTTTATAGCTAAATTTGTAGCAACTCTTTAACGGTAACTGTTATTATTCAAATTGATAAAGATGATTGATAAACTTTTCAAATGTTTCTTTAATATATCTTCTGGTTTCATCACCGACCTCGATAATCAATTCATCTTTCTGTCTACTTTCAGTCATTTGCTGAAGGATGTAGTTTTTCCATTCTTGCATCTTTTTGTTATAGGCATGGCATGCTTGTTCAATCTCGATTTTTATATCCTCTTGTAACTTGTCTGCTGCTTTAGTTTCACTAAGAATATTAGATAATCTTTCGTATCTCATTCTTTTCTTTAAGAAATTCTTTTCAAGTAAGCAAAGACATCTTTCCAATTCTTGCTCTAATTTATTATTTCTTCCTCTGAGTTCCTGGAAAGAGTTTAATTTGTCATTCAGATCATTTTGGATATACTCCAGATCACTAATTGTCGGCTTCACGTCATCTTCAAAGGTAGATAATTGTCTTTGTACAACTTCAAATCTATCATTCAATGGCTCAATTTCATCCAAAACGTCTTTAATAGAAGGACTATTGCTATTTTGATGCATTTCAGATAAATAGACAGTTTTTATATCAGTACTGTTTATCAGTCTATCACAGACTGGACAAACACTAGAACGAGTAAGCCAATGGGTTAAGCTGTAAAATAACAATAAGATGTTCAATATACGTGTTACTTTTATATTATAGTTCTTTAGAACCAGTTTTCATGATAGATGTGACCGCACGAAGTTGATACAATTGTTGGACATGTGTCAGATTTCAAAGGACATATACAAATAAGACAACCAAACATTTGCTCCATTGCTTCAAATTTTTTATTGGAATTTTAGGTGTAGTGAGATAGAAAGAAAAAAAGAAGGGCTTTTATTCGAAAACTGAGATTATTTATAATATGCAATGACACAAATCAGTAAAGTGAATTTATCAAACATGTCACTTCCACTGCATTAAATTCTTATTTCTAATTTAAGTATCCGACAAATTCTTTATTTGGAACTGCGCATTGAATAAGCTTTTTTTTTTTCTTTAGCAAATCTCTTAATTATGGTAATTAGAATCACAAAAAAAAGGGATTAAAAGTATTTAAATTATTATAAATAGGCTTTCACAAGAAACAAAAGAATTTTAGGAGCTGGTACAAAGAATGACCCTATTGATATAACAGACGGACCTACCAAGAAGCCTAAAGTAGCAAAAACAACAAAAAAGATAACCAGAACAACAACTTCAAAAAGCTCAAACACAGTCCAGAAAAGAGGAAGGAAGCAAGTGATTTCTTTTGTATATGACGAGGCAGCTGCAGCTGCTTTAAAGACGCTAGCCAACGCTGAAAGGGAAAAGAGGAAAAAAGCAGCTAAAAAGTTACCGCCTGAAGCAAGCCTGTATCTGAACGATGTAAGGAAAAAGTTGTTTTTTTTTTAAAAAAAAAAAAACATGATTTTCTTACACTTTTGCTTTTTAGTCAATGAAAGGAAGAGTTACTAGAGCTATGAAGCAACGCATGTTTGTTTTATCTCGTCAACTCGCAGAAGACGATGAATCTACAGAAATTTTTGAAGTATTAGGAAGCATTGGCAATGTAAATATCACATGCTTGTAATTCATATTCATATTAACTTGCTTTGAATAGAATTATACCGTGACAATTTCATCGAGAATTAAATGCACCTGTATGGATTATGCTATGCGAAAAACACACTGTAAACATATCTTGATGGTCCTCCTCAAAGTCTATTGCCTTCCTTTTGATAGCCCATTGTATCGTAGTCTTAGTACAAAAAAAGATGAGCGCATACATGCACGTAGCTTTTGTCAACAAGTTGATCCTTCAGTTTTAGTCCCTGAAGAAGCAAGGGAGAGAATTATGAAGCTGATGTACGGCAGTTCTGAAGAGATTGCTGCTATTAGTGAAGCCCAACGGTAATTAGTTTATTAAAAAAAAAAGTAGACGCATATCTTATATATCCATTCTATAGTCGTCCTCTAGACACATCCGATTGCCCTGTTTGTTTTGAGGAGTTTGAAGAAGAGAAAATAAATGAAATTGATTATTGTAAGACGTGTGGAAATAACATTCATAAGGTAGTTGAAGGTTATTATTTACCATGAGCTATGTTTAATAATTAAACTTTAGGAATGTTTTACTATGTGGGCTTCTTCTAAAGGCTCTGATGTTACCTGCGTCTATTGCCGTTCAAAATGGATATTCCCTGATCTATCTGAAGGACCCAAAAAGAGAACAGGAAAGGATTTGGATTCGAAGCATAGATTGGAAGGGAACTTTGCTAATTTTGCTCAAGAGTTAGGACTGGAGGTAAAGAGAGATACCTCTACTTACCGAAGTTCTCAAAGATATTATGACGACGATGATGGCTATTATTAATTCAAGCATGTAATAATGACTTAACTTTATGCAAAATTGTTTATATTCTATTTTTAAAACATTGTTTTATATGAATCAAATGAAAATTAAGTACATATAACAGAGTTTGTTTAAAGTTATTGTAATTAGAAAAATACAATCTAATCATTTGAATATAAACATGCTTTATATTTGCCTTTCCTTTGAAAAAATACGCAAGACACTTGTGCTGCTAATTATATTGCTTGCAAGCATGTACACTTCTTGAATGCAAACATGACATGGTTATTTACCCTATAACAGCTATCGTGTCCAGCATTGATATATACATATCTGAAAATGAAGAAGCAGAGGCCGAAATCTCTAATAATGTGCGAACATTATCTTTTAGCTCTAGTCGAGTCTTGAATTCATCGCTGATATACAAAATACAGCTGACTTTTCCACAATTCCTTCCCGCCCAAAACGAATCAAGATGAAGACATGAGCTTTTTCCAAATTTCTTTTAATCAATTTAGCTGACGCTGTTCTCTTTTTTTTTGCGTTCCATAATAAAAAGATTTAGTGAACTATTCTTTGTTTGAAACCATATAATGCTGTGACCAAGTTAGAAAGACATTATGTGTCTGCTGTCTTTTTTAAAAAACGCAAGCAAAATATGATTATTAGCTTTATATATAATAAAATTTAAGCTGAAATGAATCATTCAATCGTTTAAATAATTCACTTTGGAATTTCGTTTCACGTTCGTGTCTGTGTCGATTTTGAAGTAAAGTGATTTATTAAGAAAAGCACAGAAAAAATAATGATCTACAGCAAAGTTTTATGGAAGTTTTTTTTATATAGTATTACTTGTTAAAAGCTATACATATTGGTTGAATTCATAGAGAAGAACTTGTAAAGTACAAACAATGCTGATTTTACTCTCAAAGCACTGTCCAGTAAGGATGATATTTATGAAAATAAATCATAACCTACTACTTTTAAAGAGAAAGACAGGGTAGCGAGATACTACTTTCCGCCCTGCAAAGGTCATACAGTTTTTCTGATTAATCATCTCGTGTTTCAGTAGTTTCATGAAAGCCTCTGGTATTTTGCTGTGAGTTAAAGCTACCGTTAAAGACAACAAGACAGCATAGACGAACCTAATGATACCTTTTAAGATGAGAATTGGGATGCTTATAAAACACTGACTTAACACCAAAAAGCTTCACACTCGACAGTCGAGCCTAGTCCATACGCACATTAACGGGTTTTAGGAGTGCAGTTCTAAACTGCGGAGAAGTTGAGAACAAAGAAGTGTTACTAACATTGCGCAATGAGGGAGATCGTACATCAAACCACATTTTTACAAGCTTAGGTAGTATTAATAATCCAGCACACAGCGGATACTACCGTGTTCTGTTACAGAAAAGATATCGCTAAATACAGGCTGTGACACTTGATTTCAATATGAGCATGTATCAAAACGAATGATGCTTCTACAGCTTACAAGTGACACAAACACCATAGCCTATTACAGTTGACTGATAAAATCCTTTCTGTCAAACCCAGACTGCCTGACTTCATGTTGTTACTTGTATACACAAAGGTTCCCTTATCTTCATCATGTACTCACGACAGCCACTGTCAATTTTTTTTTTTAAAAAAAAAAAAAAAAAAAAAAAAAAAAAAAAAAAAAAAAAAAAAAGATGCTTGTCAATAACATTATCAATTTATTTGATAAAAAATAGTTTTTATCATCAAGATGAGATGCTATTCATCCATGATTTTGTAGTGAGAGGTTCATCCTCAATTGATTGTTGACAACAGAAACGTTCAATGCTATCAAAGACAAAGACACCCGCCTGTATTTGATCTGTGATGAGTAAAGGTACTCACATATGACATTCATACAAATTAGGAAATACGCCTACTCTAAATGATCACAAAGCTTTCATTGACCGTTTAGTATCCCATTATTTGCATTGAATGTCAGACATGATATGCAGTAACCTATGGCAAGTCAAGGGAGTTGAAGGCAAATGTCAATCACGAAAAATTGACTAGAGAGAATAGTTTTGAATGTGCATAAAGTAGATTTTGTAAACAACCGTATGATTTCATAATGATTCAAGATGTAGACAAGCTTGTATTCTGACCCCTTTCTTGTTTATAACAAGTTCACTACAAGTCTATTTGCGGGTCTAATAGAATTTAAGAACACTACACTCATACAAACATGATTCATCTCATGCCTATTCTAGTCAATATCCCCTTTCCTTTTTAAAATAAAAAAAAGGGGGAAAACCGGTTTGTGTCTGTTCTTTGTCAAAGAGAAAGTCTATGAAGCAAGTGTGCCTTTCAATAGCTTGCATGTGAAATTTCGTGCATGTGTGTGACGAATGAAAAAGAATTGGGTTACCTTTTCAATAGATTTCTTATTTGAATTCTCAGCGGCTTTGTTTTTATTAGATTAGTGAAATAGATATCAAACGATGCTTTCTTTTAAGTGTTGATAAAAGAGAAGAGGGGATGGTGTGTGTAACAGGAATGAGAAGAAAGGCAAAAAGGAATGGAGACACAAAATAGGCGGGATTTAAGCTTTTGTCCACTGAAAAATTTTGTTCCATCTATTTTGGTATTCTCCGCCTGCCCCCTCTTTCATTATTCCACCTTTTTTCTAATAAAACTTTCAACACTTCATCATCTCATCTTCAACAATGACTGCAGGCACTGTCACTTCCAACCACGCTCAAGACATTGAATACGCTCGTGCTCTTCACGGTGACAAGATTAAGTCTGGTCTCCTTGCCAACTTGAGCTCAAAGAATGCTCAGGTTCATAATGCCACTACGGATGCCTATCTTAACCTTTGGAAGAAGGAAGTCAAGAACGAAACAAAAGAACATGAAGAAAACAGAAAGGGAGATTATACTACGCTTGTGAACTCTTACTACAATTTGGCTACTGACTTTTATGAATACGGTAGGTGCAGTGAATTTTTAAATAGTCGTGTTACTAAACCCTTTGGACAGGTTGGGGTACCAGTTTCCACTTTTGCCGTTTCTATGTTGGTGAAGAGTTTGGACGTGCGATTGCTCGTCATGAACACTATTTGGCTTCCAACATTGGCATCAAGCAAAACATGCGGGTGCTTGACGTTGGCTGTGGTGTAGGTGGCCCTGCACGTGAGATTGCTCACTTTACAGGTGCTCACGTTACCGGTTTGAACAACAATGCCTATCAGGTACAAAGAGCCAAGCACTATGCTGCTAGAGAGTTATTACAAGACCAAACTGAATTTGTCAAGGTAAAAAAAAAAAAAAAAAAAAAAAAAAAAAAAGTTGAAAAAACAAAGAGAAAGACTCATGTGTCAATAGGGTAACTTTATGGAAATGCCTTTTGAAGACAATACGTTTGATGCTGTTTATGCTGTTGAAGCCACATGCCACGCTCCTACGTTTGAAGGTGTCTATGGTGAAATCTATCGTGTTTTGAAGCCTGGAGGAAACTTTGGTTGTTACGAATGGGTCATGACTGACAAATTTGATGAAAACAATCCCAAACACAGACAGATTGCTCACGAAATTGAAATCGGTAATGGTATTCCCAAGATGCGTACTGCTGAAGAATGTATTGCGGCTCTTAATAATGTTGGATTTGAGGTGACAATGAATTGTGATCTTGCTAACGTTGGTGATTCTATTCAGTGGTATTATCCTCTTGAAGGTGATATCCGTAAATGCCAAACATTGAAAGATGTCTTTACTACCATTGCTATGACTAAAGCAGGTCGATTTACTACCACAAACGTTGTTCGTTTGTTGGAAAAGGTTGGTTTGGCTCCCAAAGGCACTGTCGAAACTCAAAAAGTGTTGGAAACTGCTGCAGATGCTTTGGTTGCAGGTGCTAGAGAAAACTTGTTCTCACCCATGTACTTTTTTGTTGCCAAGAAACCTCAAAATTAAATCTACAATTAATGAAACAAAAAATTTTATTTAATAACCCCCCCAAAAAGAAAAAGATACTTTTTTATAATAAATTTATTTTGCATAAGGAATTATGAATAATAAATGGTTCATATGTAAAGAAGAAGAAATAACATACAAAAATATGTAAAAAAAGTGAAGAGAATATGATGAGAAACAAAAAGGGGGGAAAAGGGGAATATGTAAATGAATAAATAGAAATGAAGTATACACCTAATAATGAAAAGAGAAAAAAAAAGAGGGCATAGAATAAAATATATATGAAAGGGGGAGAATGATATACATACATACAATTAGAAAGGAATGTTTATAAAGAAACGAGAGAGGTTTGAAATGAGTGTTTAAGTATACCAAGAGTGAACCTCTGTTGTGATGGGTTCATAGATGGAAGGACATAAAGAAGGTGATGATGCAGCACTTGAATACCAAGATAATCTTTGCTGTTCTTTTTGACGATAAGCATCGTCATAATACGAATAAGGCATAGTGGGTTCATTCAATACGGAGGAAGCAGAAGAAGATGACGTGAGTGGATAAGGTCCATCTTGACTGCATTCACTTCCATTTGGGTTCCACATGAAAGAAGGTGGAGTTGGATAATAATCTGATAGAACAATGTCGTCATTTGTGGGAGTTAACCTAAGCATGTCAACAACGCCAAGTCCAGACATATCAAAGACTTCATCGTCTCTTGATACAAATAACTGAGGACTGACGGCAGGACTGGTACAGTTACTGTCGACCATCGGATTATAAAAAGAGGTATCAAGCTTGGGACAAGGAGGAGAACTTGTCTTTAGATGACTTCTTCTGAATCGACTGTTGCTGTTTTCACCACGCGTCTTGTCATCAAAATAACCTGAATTTCTCTCCTTGTTTTCTTTGGTTCGAGTCACCAAAGATTTTGAGCGAGTGTGGGTCTTTTTGTGTTGAGCCAAATTATCCGTTCTGGAAAATGATTTACCACACATGTCACAAGCATAAGGTCTTTCCATTGTGTGCGTCCTAAAATGGCGTTTTAGATGTTCCAATCTCTTAAAGATCCTTCCACAACGAGTAAGAGGACAAGTAAAGGTTTTTTCATGAGTACTGTCGTCACTAAACATATGAGGATCGACAGCCAAACCAGCATTGATAGCAGCTAATTCAAGTTGATTGTGATGTTGGTGTAAAGAAGAGTTTCTTTTTCTTTGTCGCTGTTTGTAAGTAGGAGAGCCTTCGAAAAGAGAAAAAGCACCAAATATCCTTTGTTTCTGTTCTTGGTCAAAGGAGTCAAATGAAGGAGAAGGTAAGGCGGGTGAAAGCGGACCAGTCGGAGAAGTTCCAGTAGAGTAGCTCAGGACTGGATTATTTCCATCTTGAATAGAGGATAAAGATCGGGATGATCGATGTTCAGTCTTTTGATTAGGGGATTCATTCCAGCTTGTCCAATTGTTTTCAAAATCATGTGAAGAAGATGAATTATCTAATATGTCACACACAAAAAATGCGGAAATGAAAAATAACCAAAAAGAATAGAAATTATTAAAAACTGTTCTTTACAACTAAATCATTTATTTCTTTTTTGTACACCTTTTTTTTTTTTTGTTCATAGGCTTACCAACCCATTCTTTCTTTCTTTTCCCCCAAAATAAAAAAAAAAGATTAATTACCTGTTGTGAGTAAAGTATGATGAGGTTGAGGTGAGGTATTGGCACTTGTGATTACAGATTCATCCAAAGCTTGAGCGGCAGCTACTGCAGATAATGACATTGATTTCCTTAATTGATCAAACATTTCTTGAGCTGTATCCAATGTGAGATTAGTAGCTGGTTCAGCGATCGCAACACTCGTGGTTTCTAACCCAATTTTCTCTCTTTTTAAATCTCTTTCTAATGCATCCAAAAAGAGTCTATCGTGAGGAACTGAGAACCAATAGAATACTTTTTGCTTTTTTTGAGTTCTTATGCAATTGTTCTTGTACAACATTTCAAGAAATTCTGATTTTGGTTCTTCCAAAGAAGCATCCATGCCGGGTTTGAGGTTGCGTAAATCGGAAAAGATGCCTTCTTCAAATTTCTTTAAATTGGTGACAGGTCGACCAAAGAGATGAAAACGATAAAGAAGTGTTCGTACAATGTCTGTTCCTGTGATGTGAAATAGATCATTCCAATATACACAAGAGATACTTTCACCAGTCGATAAAGGAAAAGATCTTATTTTACAAAAAGAATCCCAATCGTTGGTTGCTGTACCCAAGAAATATTTCAATTCATCAATTTGTGACATTCTTTCTTCTGTATTATCATTTGTAGGTGAATGAAGTGATATCAATGATGAATCATTGGATAAAGACGGATGAGATGAATAGCTGTTTGCCATAGAGTAACGGATGATGAAGAATTTTTTTTTAAAGAAAAAGAACAGAGAATAGGATTAGATTGTATTTATATTTTTTACATGAAAAAGTTCAAATTAGGAAACTAAGGGGTTCCAATCTACAAACAAGGTAATCAGGGACAGTCAGAATAAGTGTGTGCGGGAGAGTGGTCTAGGATAGAAGGTTGTCATTTTGAATGATGTTAAACTGCATTTTCTTTTCCTTTTTTGTCTAAAAGGGTCTAGAAAGTATTTTACAAGCAAATAATATAAAAAAAATACCCCTCCCAATAGTAGTAGATCATTTGCCATGTGTGTATCGAGTGACGTCAAATTCCCTTTCTTTCTCTCCCCCTCTTCTCTTATTCCCCCCCCCAACCTCTCTCCTTTTTGGTTTTTCTGTCATAGTCATCACCCTATCTCTTTCCTCGCCTTCTCCTTCCATCTTAGGGAGGTTATAAATATAAATACCGAATAACATTTAAAATTCTACTTAAATCCTAATCAAGCAGTCTAAACCAAATTGATGCATAACTATTATATGCATACATTAACCAAATACGTCATTGAAAAAAAATAGATTAAAATTTCATAGGCACATGGATTACCAAAAAAGACAATTCTTACGTCTTGTGAATGTTTCTATGCCCCTGAAATAGAAGAGGAGTTTATAAATTATGAACAATGAACAGAATACTGTACCAATCATTAAAATTGGTTGCCATGTGTTGTCTTTCAAATCTTGCCTTTCATGTAGACTCAACAGATGTTTTAATTATAAATTATTATTCTATTTATTACCTGTCAAACATGTCATATGCATCATTGTCCTATTCAACCCAATCATTCATCATCTCTCTCTCTCTCTTTTATTCTCTACAGCAAAATAAGCTCAGCAGAAATTAAATTTTACAATTAAAAACAAGTGAAGGTGGGGATAAAGTTATAAACGGCGATTTACTTTTTTGTATGCACGTTTATTAAATTTTATATATCAACTTGATATCTATTTTTGACACATTGACCAATGTTAATTCATTAAATAAAATACTTTTTGCCCTCTTTCATATCTCTCATCGCTTCCTATCTCATTCCCTCCCTAGAAACGATTCTCATTCTCCGCACAATGGGGGGTTGCCTAGGAACAAGTCATGTGACTCTACATCAACGTCCGCAATCTTTCATTGGTCTTTCTTGTGTGGCAAAAAAAAAAAAAAAATCGATATTCAAGTCAGATCGTCATCCTTTATTTACAAACAAAAAGGGATTTTAATAAACATACAGCCTTGTGTTCCACATCCAACCCTATTTTCCTTCTAGCATAGTAAATCATATAACCAGATACAAACACCTGATAAGGTTCTCCATAATTAACACGTTCTTCACATTCAAGCGATTGTTTCCTTTTTTGAAATCAATTAAGCCTAGATTACATCATAAACTCCTTCAAATCATTTTTTTTCTTCTGGTAATTGACAGAAGGAGTGTGTGTATGTGGAGAAAGAGAGAGAAAGAGAGAGAGAGAGAGGAGCAAATGGATTGATATCACAGGTATTTCATTGTTTAGCTCCCTATACCTTGAATACTTGCAAAGTTTTGTAAACATGAGAGACTTGTGCATTCACTGTATAAGAATCATATGAAAAGGAGTATGGATTAAGCGAGATGTTCTAGAAAGTCAAATACTCATTCTATATTGTGTGTATGTGTGCTATATTCCTCTTTTTTTTTTTTTCAACTTGTCTTTTGCAATACAATTGTATAAGCGGAATGTGTTTTAGTTAAATACCTGTGCAGACGAAATACAAACGTCTTGTTTGATTTTGCATAAATTATCCAGAAATTCAGAATAGTGTAATGGAGATGATCTCTGTTATTTATGTTTCAAAGAAAGCTCAAACATAAATATGTGTGATAGACACGCATAAGAAAAACATTGGGTCATTGTAAAGTTGTACGACATCATTTATGCATTAGAGTTCACATTGATCAGCAACTAAATAGGTTGACTAGAAGGAGTCTTTATGATTCAAATAAATAGCTTTGTTTTATAATTTAAAGGTGCAATACATCATTGTCTATCAAAGTATTAAATATACCATCACATCTCTCTCTTACACATGTATTCTACTATATCTTCATGATGCCAAAGCAAGGCTTAAATAGAAAACATGTTTTAATAACCACAGAAACTTTTGATCATTCACTTACCAATATCCTTTGCTGTTCTCCCTTGCTTGTCTTTATGGTGCACATTCACTTTAATCTCTTCTATTAAATACTTGACTGTATTTATATGACCTTGTCTTGAACAATGCATTAATGCAGTCCAAGAATCCCATGCGTCTGGTGCATCCCACTGAATGCCATCAGTAGATTCTAATAAACGCAGTACCTTCAAATGGTCCATCATAGCCGCATGATGGATCATAGTCCTACCTAATGAATCTTTATCATTAGGATCTGCACCGTGATCCAGTAGGTATTTCAATAGCTCCAAGTTTTGTGACACGGCTGCATCCAACAACAAATCACGTCCTGAGTTATCTCGATGTGATAATAAACTGGATATCGGAACAGATGCGTGACATAGTAAATAGGTTGTGATTTCATAAGCAGTCGTATTATCCAATAATGCTGCTGCTGCTTGGATTGGAAGCCTGCCTGATTTTGTAGGTTGTGTGATGGCTTGGGGATGTTGATTTGTTAGATATTTTGCTAGTTCAACATGTCCTATTTGTTGAATGTTTCAATCACATATTCTCTCTTTCTTCACTCTTTACTGTTATTACCTTCTTGAATTGCTAAATAGAGAGCTGATCGACCATCCTTTGTCGTCCTATTCAGTAATGCTCCTGCATTCACTAAAATCATAACAATATCCAAATAACCTTTCATGGCTATCATTTATGTATGAATATCAATTCTACTTTACAAACAATGTTTTCTTTAACCTGCTATCATCAAAGGTGTCCAATCCCCTCGCTTCATAGCATTGACATCTACCTTGCAAGTATTCACAAGGTAGTCTACACATTCAATAGAATCTATAGCTTCATGAATGGCTCTTCTTCCATGCTCATTAACTGCCTCAGGATCTGCTCCATATTCTATTAACAGTTTCATTGTTGCCAAACTATGTGTTCTTGAAGCAAAATGAATCAATGAATCTCCATGATCGTCTTGTTTGTTAATTTCAAAATTCTTTTCTTGTTTTAAAATGGTTTCAACTTGTTGGACGTTTTCTAGTGACTTGATTAACTTCTGCATAATTAAGTTTTCATGAAAAAAAGTTTTTTTTTTTTTTTTTTTTTTTTTTTTTCTTTGCTCTCTTTGAAATGAAAATACCCTCTATAAATACAGAAAGAATAGTTCAGTTGTTTAATAGATCAGGAGAAGCATTTTTTTCAAGTGAAAGTTTTCAAATAAAAGCAAATAATAATGGCACAAATAACTTGATTAGAGCATCTATAATTACTGGTAAAAAGAAAGTGAGCAAATCAGCTGTTATAAGAAACAGAGTCGATAGAAGATTAAGAGTAGCTTTGTCTACTGTACTTCCACAACATAAACTTAAAGGCAAACAAAAAAAAAAAAAAGAATTCTATTGTTCTTATTTTTCAAAACATAGGCTATGATTTTATGTTATACAGTACACCAGTTGCATACAATAAACCTTGGCCACAATTATTAGAAGAACTAAACAAATCAGTATCTTTCTTACAAAGGAAACTGTACAAGAAAAAGAATAAAAAGTAGTTCTTTTGTCATACCCTTGGTCACCCAGACAAATGCCCTCCTTTTTTATTTCCATAAGGCATTGATACGTTTTCTACGCACCATAGGTCCAGAAACTATGATGGCCATGGCTAAACCAGCCATGGTAAGTAATAATTGAATCTTTGAAAAATCTTTGGAAAGAACGTCAAACTGTCTGCTTGGGGAAGATTGTGTGTAGAAAGTATCCAGTCCATAGGCAAATACAAGGGAAGTTGATTCTAATAAGGATGGACTAGTGATGATAGATTGGATATTAGCCACATACAGATCGTAGGTCAAAAATAAACGTCTTTCATCAGGAATCGGTGCATAAGGTATAAGCATCTCTTCCATATCTTCATTCGTTGGCTTGTTCTTTGGTCGTCGAGGGTCCAATAATCTCTTGTTGATACTCACAATTTGATTGCTGGATAATCCAACTAGAATGTGAAATTCATGTTAAGATCTTCTAAAAAATGAAATAGTATGCACTCACATAGAATGGCTTTAGTAGAGATCCCGTTTTTTGTTGTTGTTAAACCCATAGTAGTAATAGGATAAGGAAAAGCAAAAGCTGCAGATTGAATATGAGGTTGATTGTTGTCGTAAGATGAGAAATTAATGCTATTCAATATATATGAATACAGGCATAGTAGGACATCTTTGTTTACCTTTCAACACGTTCATTTTCATGTTTGCCTTCAAAAAGCTCCAAAACAACTGCTTGATAACCTTTAGCCCTACTGTCGTTGCTCCAGAAATGATAAACAAACCAATTCTCAGCTTGAATAATGTGAACTTTGTTTGTATTTGTATCAACATTGTCATGAATGGTTTCATATAGAATTGAGCCCTTTACAGAATCAATAATGCGTACTTTTAAAGCATATCCTTTCTTCGTCACCAAGGCAAACATATGTGCATTCAAATACTTGTAAAGCACGTTTCTGTTACCAAGCGCTCGACCCAGCAGAGCAATTTTTTCTTGGGGCTGAGGCTTGCTAGATGCTACTATTTCTTCTCCCTCAGGCAAAGTAAAGTTCCAGACAGGCATGGTCTTCAGACTACCTCGATATCCTTCGATTACTTTAAAACCTTGTACTCCTATACTTGTCTGGGTAGAAAAGTAAAACTTTGAAAGAAACTCAGCTGCAAACTTTTCTCGAGTGGCCGTCGTATCCGGATAGATAAAGACACGCTCACTTCCAGATTCGTAAATGGCTAGGATATGTGTGCGCTCTTCTGGATCTTCTATAGGTAAGCGCATCACTTTATCTACGTTAATGCTAGTGGTAACCAAAGGCTCAAAATGATTAGCAGATTCTGGGATAGAAGAGATGTAGTCATCCCCTGTCAAAGCATCCAAACGGAGAAAGCCCGTGATATCTCCTTCTATCGGATCATAAACAGATCCAATAACCACAATAATTGGCGGGAGTTTGACAGTAGCTCCTCGAACGACATGAATTTCCTTGAATGAATAATAAGGAACATATCGACTCCATACAATTTTGCCTTTTTGAGATGCATCTTGCGCTATGATTTTACCACTCTTGGTGACCGATATCAATAGTTTACGTAATCCAAAATTATCACGATAGAGTACTTTAGGATTTGTCAAATTTAACCAACAAGACTGAGCTTCTAGAGTAGAAAACTTGTTGCTTTTCTCAGACTTTGATCTATATATGCCTGCAAAACGTGATATGAACCATTTGGGCAATAGGCTTAATTCTTGAATATGACCTCCAAGACGATGAAGATAGCGACCCAAGGAACCCTTCACTTCTTGATGACTAGGTACTTTGTCAAACTCGCCTGCCATTTGTGTCCACATTTTTTGTTCAGGCAGTTCCAAAAATTCAGATGCGGCAATGTTGGCCAAAGATTCTTCACGGGACCACAAGATGTTACTTTCATTGTAGAAAAAAACAGAAGAGCCTTCGGTGACAACCAAGAGTTTGAAAGGATTAAGTTCAATGACTTTCACATAGTTGATTTCACCCGATAATTTAAAGTCATGCTTGGTCTTTATCTCTTTATCCTCAGTTGAGATATAGGCAGTGAATTCGGTTGGTCCTGATCTGTAAACACGAACGACAGATTTTCCAAAGAAATCTACTCCTCCAAAAGTAGTCTATGGTCCAGCTTAGTTACAAAGTAAAAATCTTGTTAGTTCTCTAAACATACCTGTGCATCAAAAAACTTTTTGAAAATCAAGGATTTTCCATTGTTTTCAATATCTATTAAAGCAGATGCAATTTGGCTCACGTCATAGTCTTCATTTTCATATTCAACAGTGATAATAAATGAATTTGACTTGCCAAAGAGACTGATTTGAGAGGGAATGAACTCATCAGCAATGGGGGTTGATTTTACAAGTTCCTATAATATAGGCATAAAAATACATTTCAGTACTACTTTCATTGTATTCCATTATGCTATCCAACCTGAATTCCAGCAGTTTGAATATCTTTCGTATGGATAGGTGTCCATTTTAACTCATCTTCTTCAATCCAAAATACATAATCCCCAATGTAAGTAATATGACTGAAGCCAGAATTACAGTGAATTTGGAGTGTTTTTTTCATTTCCCCACTAAGTTTATCAATAATACTTATAAAGAAATAAGGAGCATCAATATCTTCCTCCGGTTCTACGACTACATAAATATGTTCATCCTTCTCAATCATCTTTAGCATACCGCCTCCTTTCCTGTCACAAAAACATTGAGTAAAAATTAGAATTGCAACATACAATATTCTTTTTTCTTTTTCTTTTTACATTGGCTTTAACCATTTCCATGCGATCTCGCCTTTCTTTGTTATTTTTATAATTTCTTCGCTTCCCAGAGATAGGATGACCTCACCGTTATTCCATAAAATAGGTTCAGTATTTCCAATCAGTTTGCCTTGTAAGTTGAATTCCCAAATTAGTTGGCCATTCGTCTTATTCCAAAATTGAACGCATTCAGGCTCGGAAGATACAGTCAGGATGCCTAATGAAAGTAAGCAGCATGTCATGTTCTTTTGATTTGACATGTGGCGTACCTGCGTCGGATACTTGAAAGCTCGTTAGTTGTTTGTCAAGTACTTGCCTCCATTCTATTCACACATGAATAAGCTTGTAAATAAATCAAATATTATTTTTGTTTACCAACAGCTCCAGTATATGTATTAAGGGATGCAAACACGTTTCGATCAGAATAAACTAGAATGCGATCATCATCAATTTTGAAAGCTTCTTGAGGATGCCCAATCCAGACATGGTGCCAATCAAATATACCAGCCTCTGATTCATAAATGGCTAGCACGGGTATAAAGAGATGAGCTATGCTCAAAATCAAGAATAAAAGACCACAAGAAGTGATCCTAAACATTAAAGTGGTGTCTTGATAGCTTCTATTTGCAAAGGACAAAAAAGGCAACTTTCATAGTGTTGCATACATAACATAAATTAAAGCGGACACCCAAAACAGTGTTACCTAATACAGCTCTGCAATATTGAGGCAAGGTTCTATTCACTGAAAGCATATGAAAAGAATAAAACGATAATATTTGATACAAAGGGATTCTCTTTACAATTTATTTTTACTCTAGATAATTACGTGAATTTGGAGCTTAAACAGGGTATTCTTAAATCTTTGTGTTGCTTCTGATTTGTGTCTACTAGGATAGCAACCTCATGCTTTGTTGAAATGGAGATAGCAATATTTACAATCTACTGCTTAAAGGGAAGAAAACCTCTTTGTTTATCTTTAAAAGATAGTAGTAATAAATACAAATAGATCATACGTTCAACCGTGTGTTATAGCTGAAAGGCTACATCACAGCTCTAATTGGCGAATGTTCAAATCCAATTGGCAGTTTGTTGTTGGTCCAACTAATTGTTTGTTTTCTCTTTAAACAAGATATTTTATTAATAAAATTTGAAGTGATCGCATTTGGCGCGTGGTATCTAAAAGTATCGTACCATCCGAGCCAAATCAAATTATAAACTAAAGACCCCTAGAGGACAAAGCGAAAAAAGGAAAGAGAAAGGGGAGAGATAAGTAGGGAAAAAGTAAAGAACTAGTTATAACCATGGAATCCAATCAAAGAATCATTGTCCCAGGTTAAGTGACAATACAGGTACCTTATCATGCCATAAGAAGGCAAGTTCATGAATGATTGAGCATAGCCGGCCAAGAATCGTGTTCTGGAAAAGAGTGGAGGCAAGGGTGGCAATTTTTAATGATGAAGGTGGTCAAGCTCAAAATAATCAGACATACAGTTGGCTGGTAGAAAAACCAAGAGGAAACAGATTACAAGAGCATGATTCGCGAGTGGACAATAAATTCAAAAGGAAAGTCAAGGGATCTTCCATGGTAGTCGGCATTTGTAACCATCGATGCACATCAAGACATTGTATAGAATGCTTAGCGGATAAGCTGTATACAATATTTTTATGGTAATCTTTTACTAACATTCATTGTATGAATTTATATCGTTTGGTGCCTCTCTTTTCCTTTCACTCCTTTTTCTATCTCAAGCCTCCTTAAATTTCTCATATTAGTTAATCTCAAAACTTTACCATTTCGTTTCCAAATTATTTTGTTACTTTTCTCCAAACAGTTTTTTATTTTTTCTATAAGTTTGAAAAATACAGCATTTATATTAATTTCAAATTTTACCAAAAAAAAAATCTTATGGAAAGCTTACTGGCAACACTTTTTTGAACAGACACCTGTTTTGGATGAGATTGTTATCAATTAAATCCAGAAAGAACTATTGAAACTATCTGCCTACAGCCTTCTATGTTGCTATCTTTTGTATTTTCGTGGTATGTCACTGTTTTATACACTTGTATCATTCCTCATCCTCATACTCTTTGATGGATTTTAGTAAACATTAAAATTTTCATCCATAAAAAAAGATTCAAATCTGAAAACGTACCAAAACATAATAAAAAGCATGCCGCCTCGTTTTACTTTTTCATGTCTAAGTTATTGACAATGCTGCAAGTCATTTTGCTTTTCATTCACAACATTCTACTTGCCTAATCCTGTCATTTTACTTTTATAAAGTTATTTGAGTATGGCAAAGCTATTATTTGAGGGGAAGACAAACTACTGATTGGGCTAACTACAAACCTCCAATTGTACTTGAATCTAACGCCAATTGATGCACTTGTTCATCGATACTGAATAAGAAAGCTACAAACAACATTGATATTACCTAATATTACGACAAAAGTTTCAGTATCAATTTGAGAAGCAAGGAAGTTTTAAGATATAACAGTAAAACTGGTTGAGTTAAGCAAAAGCATAGAACTGCGTGTCACAGTGAACAGACCAAGTCCAAATAACTTGTTGATTAGCATAAAGTTATAAAGGTTTTACTGTTGCTTCTATTGCCTCTTTTGTAGTACTTAATAAATCTATAGCGGAAAAAACCATATCAAGCGTATAAAAAAAATCTTTTAAACTTGAAGAGTAAAGGTGAATAGGACCGCATGCTTCTAACTGTACTCCACATAAAGCGGATAATAACATGATTGTATTTAAAAAGCGCAAGACAGAAATTTCTTGAATGGAATTAAAAAAATATACAGTTTGATATCAATCACACCATATTCTAAAACTAGTTCTAGTATTGAAGTATAAAACAATTTATTTCTCAGCATAGTTGAAATCAGTTATACTTTTCACATTTAATATTTTTACATATTATAGCCTTATTCTAGTGCCAAAAAAAAATAGCTGTAAGTAGGGCATTAAAACAAAATGAAATAGTCGCCAACAAATTAAAATAATTTTTCATTTAAAAATTTGTGTAAAAAAGTCCTCCCCGCCGTGCAATGGGAAAGGACTGAAAAAACCCTCCATCGTCCCACCCTCCGGCTGTAGCCTTTGGGCAGTTAGGTAGTTTTTATTAAAGAAACCCCTTCCGAAGTCGGGCAAAGAAATGTCTACCATCGCACCTTTCAACTTGCGCTTACGAGTGTTCAGGAAGTTCTTTGAATAAAGAAAAAAAAAAATGGAAAACTGAATAAAAGGTGTTTTTTTATACTTTTTTTAAAGAATTCCTGGTTGTTTTTTGGTCAAGTTTTTATTGGTTAATCATTATTGATAAACGGACTGGGTGCTTGGTTATAAGGGGCACTGCTAATAAAGAGTAAGGAAAACGGCATTGCTCATTTTTGTTTATAAATTTGAGAAAAGAAAAAAGGGATTATTCCATAAAGCAAAATTCAAAATAGTTTAAGAATTTGTGAAATAACTCATCAAATTAAATGAACCAAAAGCTGTATATGCAATCATTGTATACAAACCCATTTCCTGTCATCCTTAGCTTTTTCATCGTTTCACTTGAGTTTTTGTTATCACAATCAACTCAGTGAATAACAAAACCCAATCAATCTGCGAAATTTATTTTTGTGCCTAAAAGTAAAAAAAAAAAAAAAAAAAAAAAAAAAAAAAGACTCACTACATCTGTAGGTGAATATGATGACTATGGATATGTATAAAGCTATATATTGAATCTAATATAAAATCGAACTTGAGTACATCCTTATATTCTTGGATATATTTATGAATGTTACTAATGGTAAGTATTATATCAAAAGAGAATACAGGTTTAGATGTCTTTACATAATATTTTTAAATAAATACCATATAAATTATTAATTGAATAAGTGGTTGCACTCTACTAACTTTAACAGATAGTCAGATATATCCAAAAGCTTGTATAAGAACACCCCTTTTTTTAAAGTGAATGAAACCATAGCAGCACAAATGAAATATTCTTCGTACTATACCTTTATTGTTGGCTGTTGGAATACTCTAGCACTGCAAGCTGTGTATTCAATGATATTAAAATGCTGACGGAGGAAAATATCTATATTGCTAAGAATGTGAAAAACAGGATAAGCAAGAAAGCTAAATTGTATTTAGTTGACTATTTAGCTACTGTGTATATATAGTCGGTATAAGGTAAGTCATGGATGTTTTGCAAATAAAATTGCGTACCCTTGAAACGAAGGACATAGATTGTATTTGTCTATAAAATAATCAAGTCTCTTTTTTTTTTTTTGTAAAAAAGGGATCTAAAAGTATATTAAATAAGGGGAAATCAAATTTATACAAACCAGTACAAAAAGGCATAAATATACATTAAAATAAAGGCTTGTCATATGAAAAGATGCTCTTGTTCTTTATTGCATCTTTAGTCTAAGTAGCATCAATCAATGAAAATATTAGTGTGATTGTATATTTATATTTTATTTACATTTAAACATTTTCAATCAGATCCAAATATGGAAATTGGGCAGATCTATTGATCTTTGAATACAGCGTACCATTCTCCAAGCTACTGCAAATTTTGCTACATGTATCAATTCATTGCCTTTCATTAATATGGGGATTCTGAAGGTATTGAAAAACTTTAGTAAATGGATTAACAGATTTACTTAATAAATTTATCGATCATCTTTGCTAGTACTTCAATCTTTCGCCTTTTATAAATTTTAAATGTGTGCTCCTGTGTTTTCCACCAACAAATAATCTTTTTGTTGTTATGAGTCAAGGTACCTTGCAAATTGATTTCCTTAAAATTGATTTTCATTTTTTAACTAGCAAAAAGTCAAGTGTTTGTGTCTATTAAATAGCGTATTCTTAGCTTTAAATGCATCTTTGATACTGAAAAGGAACGGGATATATGCTCAAAGTTATATATGAAGTCAAAATAATTTGAAACTTCAAATTTTTAATAATTCCTATTGCCTATTAAATAAAAATGTTTCTGTCTGTTTTGTTCATTTGAGTCTCTATAAATGATAGCAGTTCCTTATTCAATGTGTATGAGATATTGATTGAATAAAAAAGATAATATTTATCGGCAAAAATTCAATAACAATGTTTGTGGGAGCTTTTTTTTAGAGATATTGAAGTTGAATTTTATTATCCAATCCAGGTCAGTAGTGCTATGATGAAACTTACAGCTACTGTAAAATATTTTTTATGTGATGATCAGCAAAGTCTTACTGTAGAACTAACCATAGTTTCCGTATTATGACTGTTTTATGGGTTGAAATAATACAAGTACTGTATTTTATATTATAGTTTTCTGTTATTTTTTCAAAATAATTGTATGTTATGTCCATTTAATCTGATGGTATAAAAGGTTTACATTTCTTTTTAGGCCTCAGTACTTTTATAAATAATTATCATAATAGTTAATGTATTAGTTTATTAATTAGAGTAAATATTGAGCATTTTAACATCTCAACCACTAATCATTATGTCCAGTTTATAAATATTTTTATTTATTTAAAAAAAGGATATTATAGTAATTAAGTATGTAAAGTATGCAAACCACAAGCTATTTTTTCAATCACTTATATGAAATAGACACTACATAATTATTGTCATTCAAATATGGTGTGATTTTGAAGTCAAATAAATATAAAACTCAGAGTGATTCAAGAAATAATAGCTTTTTGTTTTGTTGCTTCATTTATTCAAAGTTTAAGCTGTCTATAAAGCCCTTTCCTTCGATGTAATCAATTAAAATATATTAACTACATGCTCATAATTGACCGTGCTTCTATTGGCTCCAATGATAAAAGAATGAAAGAAGCTACCACATAGTTTTAAAATTTTATTTTGATTAAACATCAATAGGCATTATGAAAACCAAATTAAAATATGCTTGTAAAGTAGTAATTACAAGAGGACAAAGACGTAATTAAATTACTATATATGTATGCATCTATGCAGCTGCTTGCCAATCTGTTTAAATTGCTACAAACTTGACGCTCACTATAATAAGCTAGAATTTTAAAAATTGTCAACAAAGAATGAGAAAATTATCATCGCTATTTAAACGTATTATAACCTAAAGCTGTGAAGCTTTTAAGAATATGATTGAAACATAGTATTTTCTCTTAAAAAGATATATTGTGCCTATGAGGAGTGTCATATATAGTACATATGCAGTATACTATTAATTTAAGTTAAAATATGACTTACTTTTATAAGATTAATGACTTATTATCATTCAAGCTTTGTGAATAGACGTGCGATTTACAGTTCTATTTCTCGAGTAAAGTCAAGAGACCCTGTTAAGTAAATGCATTCTTTTATTATTTTTAAAGAACAAGTCAGTCAAATATCAGAACACAAAGAGATATACGGATAGGCAATATAGCCATTCATCTTTGTTTGCAAACTTAACATTGTTATATGCAAATTTTTATGGTTCAATTTTTAAGTTCCGCATAATACGAGTATAATTTATTTTCACTTTTTTTTTTTTTGAGTAAAGTTATAGAAAGTATGTCCTCACCTCCTGATTCACTTAACGACTTTGGTATAATATATTTTCTTGTCTTTTGACGATGATCTCATTAGAACTAAACAATGTATCATGTAGAAGACGCTGCTTTAAACAAAAAGAGAGGAAGAGCTCACTCAGTTGAACCTACTGCCATTGAAGTAGAACATGAGGTACTGTCTTGTGAATTACACATTACTCAAGATTAATAATATTATCAACCATAGAATAACGAAACTGAGGAAATCCTTCCAGATGTTTCTGCTTCAAAGAAAACGTTAGTCTATTTTTGAAATGTAAAAAAAATTAAATCTAATATATACTAATAGTAAGCGCGATGAAGAAGATAACAACAGTGCTTCAGTTAGTACGATTCGCCGAAATATGAAAGAAATGACCACTAAGGACAAAAGCCCTTCAGATAGCCAAGAAGAAGACGAGAATATGGTCACTAAGGAAGACGAGCAAATCACAGAAGAAAAGAAAATTGGAGAAGAAAAAACGGCTAAGCCGTTGACGCAGTTTGGCGCGAAATCCGATGAAGACGACTGGAGTGAATTTGCAGAGGAAGAAGAAGAGATTTCTACCAAAGACAAAAAAAATGACAAGGATATATCTGAGAAGCCAAAGTATACTTTTGGTGCATCATCCGGCTTTGGTACGAAAGGCTGGGCTGCTGTACATCAGACCGTTCCTACACCTTCTAAAGTGAGTGTGAGTATTTGAAGATTTATCGTGAATATCAGCTAAAACTGCTTCTCATATAGCAACCAACTTTTGGAGGCTTTAGCAGTTTTGGATTTGGCGGCATCAAAGCAACCACTGATAAAAAAACTGAAGATGCTCCTAAAGCAAAGGAAGAACGACCAAATACCTCTACTCCTGCTTCTACCCCGTCATTTGCATCCTTTGCAAAAGCAACTGTATCGCCATTTGCAGCAGCAGCAGCAGCAGCTAGCTCTGGTAACAAGATAGTGAATACATTAACACCTTCTGAATCAACTACGAATAATGAGACTGAAAAAGAATCTAAAAGTGATGACGAAGAGGAAGAAGCTCACAACTTTGGCAAAGAAGCAAAGGTTAAAGTACCTGGTATTAAGCCAACTGATGGTAAACCGTATTTGAATTAAAGCTAGATGAATGATTTTAAAATGTTATTTTTAATAGTTAAAACTGGCGAAGAAGATGAGGATACTATTTATCAAACCAAGGCTAAGCTTCTTATTTTAGATGGATCTTCTGGAAATTGGAAGGAGCGTGGAGTTGGAACCTTTCGTATCAACGTAAAGGAAGAAGAGAATAAGTCAACACCGCAGACACGTCTTGTTATGCGTGCTGATTCTGTTTACAGGCTCATATTGAACTTGCTTCTCTTTCAAGGAATGAAAGTCTTTATTATGCAAGAAAAATTTGTTAGATTTGCAGGATTTGAAAAGGATACAAAAGAAGACGGTACAAGCGAAACCAAGTTAGTTAATTTTGCTCTGAAGTTAAGCAACTCTGCAGTTGCCAAAGAAGTGTGTGAAACTATTAACGCTCATATTCCTCCCATGTCTTCAGACAAAGCATAAAAGTTTTTTTTTTGTATGTTTGTAAATAATAAACTATTAAACGCGAAACTGCATACATTTATTCTTTGTTATTTTAACATTTTATGCAGCAAAAGTATGTGTTATTTGATAAGCCACTCTTTCAAGAAGCTTGCATTGTCCAAAAAAAAAAAAATCAATTTCCTTTTTAATCATTTAATGGAGAAATCAAGTAAGGGCCAAAAGCCTGTCAAACTTCCCAAAATTCTTTTTGAATCATGGGCTATCATACTTGATGAGTATTGTCAGACTAATCCCAAGAATAAGCTCATATCTCCAGTCTCTTCTTTAAAAAAACTTATTTCACTTGACGATGCTTCCTGGGACAAACAGGCTGCTTGTATCAAAGAATCAGGTAAAAAATAATAATAATAAGAAAAGAACTTCTTCCCAATATTGTCAATTTCTTTAGCAAAATTGATGCAAAAGCTTGATGCTAATCAATTATCAACCATTGAGCTCGAGCAAGTTAGAGATATCGTTGAACCTATTGCCTCACTAGGACATTTCGCCGCTCAAGAAAATCTGTCCAGACGAACATTTGTTCCACTCATTGAAGCTTGCAGCAACTGCTTAAAAAATGATAAAGAACTTCAGTTTAATACATTATATACAAAGTACATCTCAGAACATGTCACTGAGCCTAGCTTTGAAGGAAAACCTATTTCACAAAAGGCTTTGACTATTTACGCGATGTTGAAATTCAAGTTAGGTCAGGATGTCATCACAAACAACTTTTGCGAAACACTTGAATATTTGACTATTCACCTGCAAGCTGCACGCGATCAAATAAAAAACAAAGACGACACTAAATCAGGAAGGCAACATACTAGTCTGGATCAACTCATGAGTAACATTGAATTCATATCAAAAACTATTTTAGTATTGTTTTCTCGTCAATTATCAGTTGGACCAGCTCTTTTTAAGAAAGTAGAATCAGGGTTGAAAGATGATGGCGATGTGTTGCTATTTAGTAAAACTATTCAAACCTTATTGGATATTTGCATCGATACAACTACCTACAGCAAAGAATGTAACCAGGTTGCAGGAATGGCCATTGGGGCCTTTATTAATCTAGCAAATGATATTCATGTTGCGCGTGATTGGGTACTCGGTTGTTTCTTTGCAAAAAAAGGAAATGCTTCTGCAGATCAAATAAATTCTGTCCTTGGTATCTCCAAACTTTGCAGTAGATTCCTTGGTAGCGAGGGATGGAACAGTCGTGATGCTCCGATGGTTTTTATTTTGAGAGGGCTAGCCTCCAGCTTGAGAAAAGAAATCGTTCTCTTGAGTTGTCCATCTGATTTGGATTTAATCAGTCCTACCAAAAAGTAAGTGTATGTACGCACATAGTTTTGGCACTCACCGATTTTTTTTTTAAGCTTGGGCTTCAAAAATATCCATGAAATTATGTTTTATAATATTGATATGTTCTGTGGTACACCAAGCTTAGATTCTTCTTGTAAAGTTGTTACGTTTGAGTCGATGGCAACTTGGCTTCAGCAAACAAAGGGAATTATGGAAGGATGTCAAGATAAGGTATCTATGGATTTGGCTTCTGGACCTATTGAGCCAAAGAGCATGGATAAATTAATTCATTATGTTTGGGATCATTGGGATGATCCAATAGATTCAATTCAACACAAGGTACTCACCAAAGCAGTGAAATTCAGAAAAGCAATATAACTTTTCTATTAAATAGGTTCGCACAATTTTCGAGCTTTCGCTTTCACTCATGCAACTTAAATCGACTTTTTATAATGAAAAAGATGCATACAATATATTTGTCAATAATTTGTTAAGAAACATGTTGACAATGGACTGGCATAGAAAAGTAAAGTATGCCCTTTTGAATATGCTTGTAGAGAAGATACATACGGACATCTTCTTGGATGCCGAGCCTCGTTTAATTGAAAGGTGCTTGCTTGCTATGGACAGCCTTATTCTTTGCCCTCAGATAACATATTTCTTGTTAACGTTCTTGTACCGCCGTATTCAGGACACCATTCCAGGATATGAAAAATTCAAAGGTCATAACGGAAAAATAAAATATGACATCAACAGTAATTCGAGGGATGCAATTGATAGATGGATAGAATTATGGGCATCACCACTACTGCAGTGCTTGACATCCCCTTCTGAATTGCTTCGCAAAAATGCAAATGGCTTTTTGTTGCAGCCTCTTTTCAAAATCACACCACAATCATTTTGGTACATGATTAATATTTTACAAAACTTGCAAGATCCAAGGTGGAAAGATAACAATCTCAATATGAATTACAGATTGAATGCATTTATTGCTGTGCTAAAATCAGGAAGAGGTCTTGATATAGTGGATGGAAATACATATACGCTAGAATCTACCAATGAATCAACAAAGATCTCAGTTGATACATTAAAGCTTGCAATATATCACAGCGATCATCAGGTTCGTATTGATGTACTCGGTCTCTTGTGTGAGTCTCGCAAAGCTACAGCTGAGATAACTTCCATTGAATTGGACATGATAAAGCTCTTTTTACCACTCAATTTGAACTCTACAGCTCCAGAGTTCCGTCAACAAATGTGTGCTCATCTTACCAAATTTTTGACGCGCCTTCGAAGTAATCTATACTCACAATATCGCCAATACAAATTATCTCAAACAGATGAAAATGCTGCCACTAAGAAGAGCAACCATACACCAACAGTTTCAGCAAACATATTAGAATGCATCAATCAAGCCAAAAACTTTCTGTTCTGGTTGTGTGACTTTATTACAAAATCACTATATCCTGGTGCATCATATCAACGCATTGCTACAACTTTACGCATCTTAAGCATCATAATCAAGATTTTTGGTGTTACCGAACTACCACCTATTGAGGGATTTGCAGACCAGCAACCAGACTTCCCATTTCAGATCCCTGTTGCAAATGCTCGTTTATCCAAATTATTGATCAATATTTTCATGAACCCTTACGATTTCAACCGCGTACAGGCATTTGATATTTTAACTCAGTTCCCAAGCCCTCTTCCTGGTATTGAGTCTAAGAATGATGTACAAAATCTATTATGGTGGGGATTGAACAACGTTGTGAGCACGCGTGCTGGCGAAAGTGACAGTGGTGCTATGGTATTCCGATTGATATTCAAAAAGTATGTGGTGAACCTTGGCTTTGATTTAAATCCTGAGCAAAGAAAAGTAGATGTTGCTAAGAAACCTAGCAAAGATTTGAGCAACAAGTGCGCTGCTGTTGTTTTCACTGAAAAGTTATTAGATCTGCTTGAAATGCAAGTGACGACTGCTAAACAAAATCTGTTATTGGCCGCTCAACAGCATCCTATGCACGGCACATTACTCGCTCTCCAATATGTTTTCCGTGAGCTTGACTATGACAGTTCAACTGTCCAGAAGAATTTTAACGACTGGAAAAAGGTACACATGCGCGCTATTCAATTGATTGAAGCTGCTTGCGACGCAGGAATGGATGTGCTTTCAGATCCTTCTCCTGAAGGAAATGTGCCATCTGATTATCGAGATGATGAGAACATTGAAGACCCCTTATCAAATGATAACATTGACTTGGATGGTGACGATAGTTTGTCTGGACCAAAACACCAAGTCATTCTCAGTTGCTGCTGGCGTGCTGTTAAGGAGGCAAGTTCACTATTGCAAGTTATGGTGTCTGGTGCACCTGTTTCGCCTGAAGCATCTGATAAAACTATATTTACACATCAAGATTTAGTCAAGGCGGGTGAGCTCTTCCATAATCTTTTGACAAGCATTAGACACAGAGGTGCTTTTTCTTCTGTTTATCCTGCCTATGTGTCCTTAAACACCAAACTTCTTACATCAAGCAACTTAGCTATTTCACGACTCCCCTCTCAATGGTTGCAAAAAGATCTTGACGGGCTGACGTCTAGTAATATCTCTATTACCAGGCGAAGCGCTGGCTTACCTCTTTGTATCCTTGCAATTGTTAGTAGCGAGCAATCCATTAAAAGGGAGCTCTTGGATAAAGCCATGAGGCACTTGATGGCCCTTGCAAGTGAGGAGCCGCCTAAGGATGCTGACCAAAGAATAGACCTTCCTCAAGTGCATGCTTACAATATTATGAGATCTATCTTTATGGATTCCAAATTAGGCGGCCACGTGTTGGAATATGTATCAAGGGGTTTTTCGCTGGCTATAAGTGGGTTTTCCTCTTTCAGGTAATAGTTGCTCAATGATTGTTGTTTAGAACCAACTAACTTATTTTTACTACAATCCAGCTGGGCCATTCGCAACTGTTCTGTTATGTTATTTTCAACATTATTGCAAAGAACGTTTGGTACCAAAAAGACAAAGGATGAACACAGTCATGTTAATACCCTTACGGGCCGTGAATTCTTTGTCAGATATCCTGACCTTCATCCTTACCTTTTGAAAGAGCTTAAGATTGCTGTTGATCAATTGTTGAATAATGCTACTGCTGCAAGTGTTCATCCTGGCCTTTATCCTATTTTGACCTTACTCTCTCGTATGAAGCCATCTGTAGAAGAGGATGATGAAAAGGAGACAATATTAACTCCATTTATCCCTCTGGTTATGCCATGTGCAACAAGCACTATTTACAAAACTAGAGAGATGGCCGCTAGAGCATTAGTTCCCTTAGTTCTTGATGTAGTTCCGACAGCCAAACGACTGATAGAGTTTTCAGATAATATGACGCAAAATGAAATTCATGGAAGGCTAGTTCAAGCTCAATTCCTTTTGCGTGGCCATCTTTACTCCAGCACCAGCAAATCAGAAATATATACACAATTCATCCAAAAAATGTCTGATACTGCTCTCCGCGCTTTACGATTATTTGAAGAAAAGCGATTCTGTAATGTAAATGGCGCCCTTCTTTTACAAATTATTGCAGAATTTTTCTTTGATGATACTTGGATGACATCTGGTGATAAAGATAAGCGACTGATAAATGGTAAGACAGCTTAACTTAAACAATCCGTTTTAATCATAATCTAATTGCTTTTATTGGTTACAGACTTACTTCAAAACTCAAGTTCTCATTTTGCTGAGCTAAAACAAGCCGCTAAGTCTGCTTGTATGAAAGCTATAAGTGATAGTGAAGTGGATGGAATAGGGTCTTATTTGCTTAGACAAGCTGCGTCTAATATCATTCTTTTCAGTGTACTCAACGAACCAAATGCTGAAATAGAAAGTGTCTTGAGCTTGATTGAGGATCGAGATTATGAAATTCGCTTGCTAGCACTAGAGAAATTAGCAAATTATTTTGAACGATATTTAAAATCTAGTCAAAGTTTCTTGGGGTAATTCGCTTTGTTTTTATTCTCAACTTTTTATTTAACATATCATTTTAGTGATACTCAGCTGCATCGCATTTTAGTACAAAGAACTTTTGAAGGAGAAGAAAATCAGAACTGCTATGTTTTGGCCGTCAAGCTTTTAATGACCTTGCGTCCCGATTCACCCTATCCTCTTTCCGAAACTAAATTACCATTTACTATTCAGCAGTATTGGAACAAACTGATAACTAATTTTGTTGAAAAGAAACCTCTCTCTGTCAAAGAATCTGTTCTTCCTCTGTTGGGAGCTTTACTTAAGCAGGTACAAAACGAGCAAGTGTGTATCTTATTCAATTAATTAAAATATTGAGTCTAGACCTATCAATTGGAAGATAAGAAATGGACTCAAAGTTGCTTCACTATCTGGAGCAATTATATTGAGCATTTTAGTCGAAAGGAGATTACACTACCTTTACGTGAGGCTGCTGTGAAATCCATCCATCATGTATCTCGCTTCTTGTTCTCAGGTTTGGAAGATTGCAGCAGTAATGACGATACACACAGTGCAAGAATTACTGCCCTTACGTCCATAACACAGCTTTTGCAAGACGACGATGTAGACGTTCGTGCTGACACGGCTGATATTGTTTCATATGCAATGCAGTTACAAACACCTGTGCACCATGAACGTGCTCTGGAGCTAGTGCACAAGTATTTAACTAGTATCTTTTCAACTAGCAATGCTTTGAAATCAGGTCTGAAAACTGTGTTAACAAATGAACAAAACTTACGTGAGTAACAAATTTTATAAGATTCTAAATGGTTTTTTCTGATTTTCGTTTACTTTTATACATCTTCAAAAAATAGAAACCATCTGGGAAGATGAACTCAATCAATCAAAAGCACTCTTTGAAAAAGAAAATCCAAACATCTATAAAGAAGACTTAATTGATATTCAATGGGCCAGGGTTGACCTTGATGTGTTATGCTTTAAAGGAAATGATGTCATTCGATTCGAGTATATTCAATCTATTTGCCAGCAGCTTATTATATTTACTAAATCAGTCAAATCGATGTCTGCAGTGGTAATTCCCTATTTTTGTTTTTTAAAAAAAAATAATTTCATTTATATTTTAGTTCATGCAACATGGCCCCTATGGTGTAACTTCCAAGCCAAGCATATTCATGGCTGTTTACCGAGTGATATCTGCCTTGCACACCGATATTACTTTATTAGGATGCAGACGTCCAGCCAGTATTCCTGAAAACTTGGTTCAATTATTAAAAGGTTTTTTAAATTCTAATACAAACAAATAATTTTATTAACAGACAAACATAGAACTTTTAAACCGACTCAGTGAATTGGATGAAAACTGGTTGCATCCTCTGCTTTGGCAATTGCTTCACGGCGATGAAGGTTTATGCCTTGAAATTCGATATATTTTAAAATACTATGGAAAGTCTGTTTCATTCAATAACATGTTTTTGCTAGCCTCTGATATGCAAACAGTATAAATAAATATAACTATAGATGTTTAGAGATGTTCAGACGACGGGCTATTAATATGTCACTGTCATGTTTTCTAAGAAAAAAACAAAAACAAAAAAAGTAATAGGAAGATGACCGTGATTTTTATTTATAAAATGAATTGGAAGACTAATTCAAATGTATGGTAAAATGTATGAGAGGAGTGAGGAGGAAAAAAGCATGAGTAAATAAGAAATTAAATAATAAGAAAAGGGAACAAACTATATACTCAAAATGTATAATTACAAATTATCTAACCACTGCACATGAGGCAAGCATCACGGTTATCTATAGAGCATTGTAATTGTGCCAATCGTCTTTGCTCTGCTTCTTCTGCTTCTTTAGCTGAATCAAATTTATCGTCTTTTGATTCTGATAAAGACATTTGCTTAAGTGCCAATTGATCAACAGTAAACTGTTGTAGGAAAAAGAAAAAGATTAGTCATTTAAACATTGAAGAGGACAATTAAGCACACTTACTTTAATTGCATCTACAGCGGGTCTAGACCTCAAATAGTACATGCCCGTCTTTAATCCTTTCTTCCAAGCATAGAAATGCATAGAAGTCAACTTTCCGAAACTAGGTTCGGCAGTGAATAAGTTCATCGATTGAGACTGATCAATATAGGCACCACGGTCAGCTGCCATATCAATAATGGTTCTTTGCGAAATTTCCCACACAGTCTTGTACAATTCCTTGAGTCGATCAGGAATACCAGGGATGCGTTGTATACTTCCACCGTGAGCAATCATCATATTCTTGATGTTATCGTTCCATAATCCAAGGTCAACGAGCTCATTAAGCAAATATTGGTTCACTACTTGGAATTCACCGCTTTGAACACGACGTGTATAGATGTTACTCGTGTAAGGCTCGAAGCATTCGTTGTTACCTAATATTTGGCTGGTACTAGCTGTTGGCATAGGAGCAAGCAAAAGCGAATTACGAACACCGTATTTTTTGATGTTGGATCTCAAAGTGTCCCAATCGAGAATATCAGAGTCCTTTACATTCCACATGTCATGTTGAAGTATACCTTGGCTGATAGGTGACCCGAGGTAGGTTTCATATGGGCCATGTTCTTTGGCAAGTTCACATGAGGCTTCAAGAGCTGCAAAATATATTCTTTCAAAGATATCTCGGTTCAATTGAGCTGCTTCGGGAGAGTCAAAGGGAAAGCCCATTAAAATGAATGCATCAGCAAGACCTTGGACACCAAGACCAATACTAATAAAATAGATAAATAACTTTTAAAAGCAAAAAGTGTATTTAACTTACGGACGGTGACGCATGTTACTGTTGCGTGCTTCTTCTACTGGGTAGTAATTTACATCAATAACTTTGTTCAAGTTACGAGTAACAACCTTAGTAACTTCGTGAAGTTTAGCGAAATCAAATGTTTTAGTGTCTTTGTTAACAAATTTAGGCAAAGCAAGAGAAGCCAAATTACATACAGCAACTTCGTCAGGTGAAGTGTATTCAATAATTTCTAAACAGCAGCAAAATAAAATGAGATAAATAAAAACTTTAAAATGCTTCATTTACCTGTACACAAGTTAGATGAAGTAATTGTGCCGAGGTTCTTTTGGTTTGATTTTTCATTACAGGCATCTTTGTAGAGCATATAGGGCATTCCAGTTTCAGTTTGTGCTTCCAGAATGGCGAACCAAAGTTTTTGAGCCTCGATTGTTTTTCTAGCTTTACCTTCGTTTTCGTACTTTATGTAAAGAGCGTCAAACTTTTCACCATAAGAATCCCATAAACCGGGCGCTTCATCAGGACAGAACAGGGACCACTTTCCGTTTTGCTCGACACCTAGACAAATTCAGTGAGTCTCTTTTAAACATTTATAAAACTAGAATATTAGTATACTTACGCTTCATGAAAAGATCAGGCACCCATAAGCCCAAAAACAAATCGCGAGCACGCATTTCTTCGGCACCATTGTTTTTTCTCAAATCTAAAAAGTCAAAGACATCCACATGCCAAGGCTCCAAGTACATGGCAAAATTTCCATTGCGTTTACCACCACCTTGGGTTACAAAACGTGCAGTATCATTAAAAACTCTCAGCATAGGAATTACACCATTAGAAGTACCGTTGGTTCCAGCAATGTAAGAGCCTGAGCCACGAATTTTTTGTGCAGCAACACCTACGCCACCAGCTGCTTTTGATATACGTGCACAGGTGGTGAGTGTATCGTAGATACCTTCAATACTATCTTCGCGCATTTGAACTAAGAAACAACTAGAGAGCTGAGGTCTGGGTGTACCAGCATTAAACAAGGTAGGTGTAGCATGAGTAAAGTATTTGGAAGACATCAAATCATAGGTCTTGAAGGCACCTTCCAAGTCACCACCATGAATGCCGATAGCGACGCGCATGATCATATACTGAGGACGCTCAACAATTCGACCATTGATCTTTAAAAGATAACTGCGTTCTAAGGTTTTAAATCCAAAGAAATTGAAGTCATAATCTCTTTCATGTTTGATAGCAGCATCAATCTTGCTTGCATTAGCCATAACTACATCGTAAAGTTCCTTAGAAACAAGAGGGCTTGCTTGCTTTAACTTTGGATGCTCATGATGATACAATTTCTGTACAACAGCACTGAATTTATCATCTGTCTCTTTTTGAAGGTTTGAAATAACAATACGAGCAGCAAGCGTAGCAAAATCAGGATGATTGGTAGTCATATAGGCAGCAGTTTCAGCAGCAAGATTATCCAGTTCAACGGTAGTGATGCCCTGATAAACACCGGAGATGACCTTTTGAGATATTTTAACAGGAATAACATAGTCTTCGTTCAGACCATAGCACAATTTTGATATACGCGAGGTAATCTTATCAAATAAAACCTTTTCTTTCCTTCCGTCTTTTATATCGCGAGAAATAAATTGTTAAGGGGTAAAAAGGACAAGGCGATAGAACGTACCTCTTTTAATAACAAACATCTTTGGTATACTTTTTGCTAATCAAGAATGGTTTATGTTTAAGAACTCTACTTCAAAAATTGGAAGTGGATCTTATTTTTTATCTTGGATAATAAAAAATATGAAAGAGAGAAGAGAAAAAAGAAAAATCTTTCAAGTCGCGATTTTTATTTTAATTTTTTTTTTTTCGTGTAAATGAATAAGCAAAAGCGCGTCGCGATGGACGTCACAATACTACTTAGCATCTTTTGTATTTTTTATTATCTGTATATTATCATCGTGCTTCTCTAGCGCATCAATCTTTTGATATGTAATCAAAAGAGGTATGCTATATGAAATTTTGATAAGGATACGAGATGCCTTTCAACTTGCATTTTGTGTACCTGAGTCTGAATTGCAACAGGGTATCTTGTATTGAGCGAAAGACATATAAGGTGTTAAGTATATTCATTAAAGCGTAGCTTCCTCTCTCTCTTTTGAAAGAACACTGAAAAATGAATAAAGATACGAATACAAATATAATTAATATTAACAAGTAAAATTATCAATTTAACTAAGTCTGATAAATAAATTATAATCTTGCAAAGAAGCTTAGAATTTCCGTTGTATTTGTCATCAAGTTTCTATTACTGAGCAATAAAATTCAATCAGTTAACTTTAAAAAGGATATAGAAAGCCCTTTTTGTTGTCGCATTACTGTCTTCATTTACATTGATCAAAGTTGTGAAAAATTTGATTTCAACACATATGGCTAAAAAAATTGAACACATGTTATTCAATAAGAACAGGAATAGAGAGCTAGAAATGTTTATAATAAGAAAAGTAAAAAATAGTAGTGTCTTCAATTTGGCATACTATCCAAGATAAAATTCATGAAAGATTTTGCTACATTGACAGCTCTACAAAGAAAGCTAAGAATATCTAATTTCATTTTGAAAAAATTCAAAGCATTCCTTTTGGAGTTCATGATAGCATCCGCTTTTTAAGAACTTTGTCAAAAAAAAATCTTGCTTAAGTCTATTTTCATTTATTTGCATCTCTTGTTTCAATGGTACACACCTTTTTTGATGGCACTTAAATATATTTTCATTTACAATAACAAAAGGAAATTGCTAATTATTGGCAAAGCAATTAATGATGGTGTATGTGTGTATTGCCGAGCTTATCTTGAATTTCTTCTATATCTGACCCATCTGTCTCTTCTTCGTCCTCTTCAGTTTCTTCCTCTTCTTCACTATATTCACCTTCAGTAGAATCGTCAAATGCAGTAAAAGCATTTTCACGATTGTTATTTTTAAACAACAAATCGTCATCGTCACTGTCATTAAGGTCGCCTTTTTTTGCGGCTTCCTCTTGTTTTAATCGTTCGTCTTCCTCTAATTGTGCAAGGTATTCATTCTGAACAGCCACGACATCAGTGGAATCTTTACATTTAGCATATCGCGATAATAATCCTCTATGTAAATACGCGTCAATTAAATCAGTTTCATTTACTCCTAGAAAAACTTACCCATTGACCTTTTTAAAGGCGTGACCCCATTTAAATTTGGATAATAAAGCTTCGCCGTGTTCTGGGAATCCAGTGATATAAAAAATAGCAGCCAAAGCTTCAGCACAGTTTAACTTCCAGGGCTTGCCGTAATTAACAGGATTAGTGGCCACTAAATAAGGCAACAAACGATCTGTAGGCCCTCTAATTTTTGCAAATGGAACTTCATCTAGTCTTGCCCATGAGCAATCAACAACACCTGCGCCATACAATTCTACAATCTTTCTGTCAGCTGGTGATACTGCCTTTTCACCAACAGGACTAGATATTGTTTGGTAAAGAAAACATTATTTAAATTCGTCTATTTCAATTACCTAGCAACAATTCCTCTGAAACGCTGTCCTAATTTTAAAGTTTTTAACATATCGCATCTTGCTAACTTGACTCCAGAACAACGTTTGGGATCACAGTGCTTAAAATCCTATTTATAACAAGAATTTAGAGCATGCTTTTATTAATATAATTTTTCTACAGATACTTTACCCACATTGCCACAGGCATAGGAATACTTGATCCGCTACTTTCTTCTACTTATTGATCGAATTATCTCACTATTTTTTTTTTGTAAAGAAATTATCTAAATTTGCTTACAGTTTCCCGGCTCTTCTTCACCAGGAGTCAAGTAGCTAGCTTTTGCATAGCGATCGTATTTAGATCCTTTAGCAGTGCTTATAGATAAAGTAAATATTATCTCGTAAAACTTGTTTTTCAGAAATAATTTATACCCTTACCTAGCATTTCTCTTTCCAGTTGCCTTTGAACCGCTTCCTTTGGAGCTTTTACTGCCTCGAGTATAATCTTCTGAATTCTTTTTACCCATTTTATGAATTAAAAAAAAAAAGCTTAAAATATCACAAACCAAAAAAATCTTTCAAATGGCAGCTGAGAATAAAGTAATTGACATGTATCTCAATAATATCAATGCTTCTCAAGCTAATTGTACAAAATTAGTATGAAAAAGAAAGACATAGAGAAACCACTCATTTTCTTCTGGCTTAAGTCTTTTCAATTTACCTGAACTCTGTGCGTTTCCGTTCATAAACTATAAGTCACGTCATCAATTTGAAAGAATATTTAATCGCAGCTTTATTCCACAAAATTCATCTATTCTTTTCTCTCTTTCTTTCACAAGACACACTTTCTTCTTTTATATACAATGTCAAAAGATCCTTTGTCACTACTTCGTGAATCAACCATTCATAACAAACCCGTCACATTACTGGACGCTTCCGGATCTATTGTGACTAACATTTCAGATGCAAAGAGCATAAAGTTCAGTGATGATTCTGTATTTCTTCGCGACACACCCACCAACTTTAAAAAGAGTGCTACCTCTGCTGATAGTGAAACATATGCTTTAGATACCTTGATTTTCCTTGTCCAAAATGCTCAGCTGGACAATTCTGCTTATTTTAAAGAATGTCGAACACGACAGATTGAACATGTTTCTATTGTCGACAGAAGAAAGATATTGGATTATCTTACTGGTAAAGTTAATCAACTTCCCAATATTACACAATTAAGCTCATCAGGTAAAATGAAACAAATAAAAATATTGTGTAATTTTTATTGAATTCACTTTACAGAAAAAAGAGTACGTGAAGAAGGTGCTTCACAAGAAATCACCAACAAAAAGGCAAAAACTGCACCGCTCAAGTCTGAGGATTCTATTAAATCGGTCAAACAAGTCATTAGTCGTGAGCGTGAAACAGTGACTCAAACATCTATTTTGAAAGGAACAAAAAATTTTACACATGCTATTAATTTAGCTAAACAATTGGTTTTTGGAAAAGAAGTACCAGCTAATGGTCGTCTTAATACCTCATCAAAATCAGGAGGTAAAAAATACCAAAAAACACAACGATCTGTTGTACTGAATTTTTTTTTTTTCACAGTTTCGCAAACAAATCCTTCATCTACTCATAAAGCCAATGGTGCTAAACCAGCAGCGACAAGTGCAGCTGCTAAAGCTCAAAAGTTATCAAACAAGGATAAAATTCCTCTTATTATTGTACCTGCCGCACCCACAGCCAAGTTTACACTCTATAACATCAAGCAGTTTTTGGAAGATCAAATGTAAAAAAAGAAAAAGAAAAAAACAAGAAAAAAGATGGAATAATAACACTTTATTTAGATATGTCGATTCTCAAGAGTTAAGAAATGAAGGATTAAAGAAGCCGGAAAGGGTTATAGTTGAACGTAAAAAGCCAAACGGACAATCGGTGCCATATCATGTTGTGGATTCCATTGCACAATTCAAACAGAATGATTGGGATCGTGTATGCTGTGTGTTTGTTGCAGGCCAATTATGGCAATTTAAAGGTTGGAAGTGGGAAAAACCTGTTGATTTGTTTAGCAATGGTAAGCAATAAATGATGAGTACGTAACAAATAATGATAACGGATATAAATATAGTTAAAGGATTTCATCCTAAATGGACATCAGATAAAACTTCTCCTCCAGTATCAGAATGGGCTGTTTCTGAAATCAATGTAAACCATTAGTTTAAACACTTTAGTAAAATTCTAAAACGATTTATAGATACATCGAGACAAGAGATACATGGATAAAGCAGCTGTTTCACAATTTTGGGATGCACTTGACAGCTATAATGCAACACATAAATCATACCTCAATTTCTAGTAAATAAAAAGTCACCTGTGTTTTTTTTTTTATTTTTTATTTTCGTTTATTTTTTCGTCTTAACACATATGAATAAATTACCAAACTTAATACCACCTTTTCGTTTTTCTATGGTAGAAGAAACACTTTTTAGAGGTGGATATCCTAAACCTAGAAATAAACGATTTTTGAAAAGGTACAAAAGAATATACATACAATGTTTTCAACTAAGCATAGTTCATTTGTAGATTACAGTTAAAAACAATACTTTCACTAATCCCAGACAAACTGATGCCAGAGATGCAACAGTTTTGTAAAGAAAACAATATTCAAATGATTCATTTACATGTAGACAAAATGAAAGAAGACAACATTCCTTTAACTTATAATAAAACACTAATGGCATTACAAGTAAAAAAATCCCAAAAAGACATTGTTACAAAACCCTTGTTCATCTCGATAAAAAAAATATAAAGTTCATTATAGATCCAGCCAATCATCCACTCTATATTCACTGTCTAGACGGAGCTGATGTGACAGGCTTAGTGATTGCCTGTTTACGAAAGCTACAAATGTGGAGCAACTCGAGTGCGATGAGTGAGTTTGCGCGCAACTTACACACCAACGTTATCTCGAGTGAAGAGTTTGAGTTTATCGAGAATTTCAAGAATTTTGAAGTGACGATACCTATCACGCTTCCCGTTTGGTTATGGGGAGGAGAGGTCAAGTTTAGAAAGCATTCAAGTTTACGACTTAAATTCCTAAATTCGGAGATGATGACAGAGGAAGAAAGGGAATTGAAGGATTTGAAGGAAAAGAGAGAGAGAGAAAAGGAAGATTACTATAAAAGGAGAAAAAATGGTAAGGGAATAATGGCTCAATACACGCGTGCTTAATATAACTCATTTAGACTTGTTGGATAACTTATTCGAGCCGAATTCACCTGTTGGCAGACATAGATCAGGAACAAGCAGTGTAAGCAACAGTAACAGCAGCATTAGTAACAATAATAATAATACAAATGGGGCTGCAATCACAAACAACAACATAAATAACGTACCTTTGTTGCCGGTATCCTCAACATCTGCAGTAGACGAGACATTTATAAATGATATGCAATCAACATCATTAGAATTAGGAAGTAAAAAAGAGACAGAGAATACAAAGAACCCTTATTTGGTAGATGTCGATGTGGATGTGGATGGTGTGATGATGGACGGCTTAGATCAAGTAGAATATCTAAAGCGTGGCGTGACAAGCTCATCCAATCTACACTATATAAACGGAGAAGACTATAATATGATGCTCACAGATGAAGAACTGGCCGAAATTTATGAAGCAGAAAAAGGATCTAGGTTCGATACAGAAGCAATCAGTCGAACATTAGAAGCCTTAGCTTTAGAAGGATTAACAGATTTATGAGTTGTAAATAATAAAAATAAAAATTATAAGCTGACATTGTAATACATGGTCATACCTTCACTTTTCTGGTCCAAGTAACCAAATTTCCACCGACCTGATTCATTAAATTGTAGATTGACTGTATAGAATGATGCAGGAAAGAGACGAACTTGATCAACTTGTTTGCCATTTAAGACTGCCTTGCCATGTTCCCATTTTACATAGTGAATGTCCCAGTGGGTGCCCCAGCCAATAAGATGCCAGACTACCTTATTCTTTCTAAATACTAGATCTGAAGGAGAAGAGTGGATGAGCCCATTGATAACATCAAAAGAATTAGATTTTCTGTGGGTATCTTGTTTAAGGTAAAGATCAGATATTGTTTTCTTTAAATAAGGTGATTCATCTTCATCGGATACTGTTCAACAAGTCAGCAAAATGTCTGTGATTTAACCCGATACTTTTTTTTTTACCAAAGAAGGAAGTAACAATTTCATTATTTGATATTGTGCCTGGTCTATAGATGAGGATCGCACCATAAAGACCCATATAGATGTCTGCTTCAGACAAGTGAGAATGATATCCCCATACAACTGAGTTTCCATCTGCAGGTCCTGGTCCAGCCCTAGGTAATACTTTCCAAGTGTAAGTAAAAGTTTGGTTTGGCTCAACAGCAGATTTTTCATATCCATCTTTAAAAACAGCTCCTTCACTTTCGAATTCATAGAATACACCCTACAAGACGGTTATAATTAATTTCAATAATCATCTTCTTTTATTACATGAGGATGTATAGTCAAAGGTTGCGTTGCTTTATTCCAAAAATGAACCACGATAGTTTCTCCAACTTCTGCCTTTAGGATAGGGCCCATGTTCCCCTGCCACTTGTATTTCTCTTTCTTCTTTGTAAAAGTAATATCTGTATATTCATAATAAAGAGCTTTATAATACTTTGTGCCAAGCGTATGTGCTGCTATTTTTCTTGATTATTTCCATCTCTTTTTTATAGTTTGTTTTATTTACATGGCTTAGAATCACTCTGACTCGCATAATCCCAAATGACTTCCTCTGCAGTAATATAAAAATTGCGTACTTTCTCAGCCGAATCATTGTACAATTCCTTTTTTAATATGTCGAAATAATCTATGGCATACACTGCATTTATGATAAATAACAAGACTTGGAATAGCTTCATGTTTTATAAAAAAGAGAAAATAAAAAGAGCAAGCGAAAGAAATTCAATAAACTTTGTCGTCCGATTTATTTTGAAAACTGGGCGAACCCAATGGCTTATCCTTGGAATCAACTAAAATTTATCCTCCGCAGTTCTAATCATTATGCAGGAATCACACAGACATAGCAAGTTGAAAGCTTGTGTGACTTCACGTCAAAAAAGGGGTGGTAAAAGAATAAGATGAGCAGGTGCATGTTGAGGAGAATTGTTTAGTACAACGACACTAAAAGTGATGCTAACTGAAAAAAGATAGGGTTACCGAATAAAAGCAGATGTCAGATCATCTCCTTTCTGCAAGCAAAATCAATGAATATAAAGAAATAGAGCACAGGTCTAAAGACATGTACTTTAAGCTCAAAAAGAAGAAGTATGGACTGAAATAATTTATGCAGTAAGTTTATTACCTAAAAAAAAAAAAAAAAAAAAAGAGTCCATGATATCAGTAAAGGAAGGGTTTGCTAGTTCAGTTACCAGGATGTAAAGAGCTGTATATGAATGTTTTCTATATTGGTTTTATATGAATCCTATTATATATTTTATATATAAAAGTTGCTTCTCCCTAATTAAATTATATGAAAGCGTGGTCTTATTACGTATATGCATAGTCGATAGTTTTAATAAAGAAAACTGTATAAATAAAAAAAAAAAGGGTTGGCATTGAAGTATTTGTTTTCTTTATAACAGCTTTAAATTTGTCAATGCTGTTTCTCATATCCTATACGCCTTATGAATCTCAATGTTTTTAAGAAACCCACCTTCTTCTTTTTAGGTCAATAGCGAAAATGAATTTGCCCTTTATGGCCCTATATAGTAAATTGAACATCTATGCTAGTTTACTTGATAAAGATCAAAGAACACTAAATGATTTAGAGCTTTTAAAATCAGGAGTATTGATATCAGGTATAATTAAGGAGAGTAGAAATCAAATGTAATAATAGCGTCATTCACACATATTATTACAATCGTATTCATAAAACATAAAGTGCTTTGTACAAGAAAGAACCATTTTCTTGTGGAGAATACAAACAGATTCTTCTATCGCTTATCAGTCAATCCTTACACTCAATTGTGCATTTACTGAGTTTTAAATTACCTCCAAAATACGAAAATACAAATTTCACATCGAAAATATCCGGTAAAGGGCTGTGTGTTTATTATGCCGAATGCATAGTGTGGCATATCTTTAACGCCCTCTTTTTTTTGTTATTGAAAAAGGAGAGCATATTTTATATAAACCCTGTTGTAAACGATTATGTATTATTTACTCAAAATAAAGTTTCTTTTTTAAAATGAACAAGTAGTTAATTATATAAATAATTTACGCATAATGAATTTTTATGGAGGAATTTTGTTTTCCCTTTTTTTTTAAGCTCCAAAGGGGGGGAAATCTGTCAAATAAGCAACTTTATACTAAAAGATCAAAAATCGAAGATTGAAAGAAAAAAAAAAGGGGGGGGGAGGAAGGGGAGGGGCAAGGTGTGACAATGTAAAAAAAAATTATATGCTCTTTTAGACTCTAAAAAAAGATTCTGTTATTAAATAAATGAATAAAGAGTCAATAAATAGACGCATATGTACCTTTCCTTGTTTTCTTTCAATGTTCGGAAATGAAGAAAAGAGTTGAATGTAGTACAACTTGATTTATTTTACAGCGGATTATCAAAATAGATGAAAAACTATTCTATTTTGTTCTTTTTGTTTTTGTTATTTTTTTTTTTTTGCTTGAAAACGGGGGAGGAAAAAAAAAATCTTATTTTCTCTCCCTTTTTCTTTTTTTAAATCAATTTGTATGATTCGAATGATAAATCAATACAATAATTTGAAATATGTCCAGTAATAAACAACAAAAAGAAGTAGAAATGTTCTTGAGTCAATGTGGATTATTACAGTATTTTGATGTATTTATTGAAGAAGGATTTGAAAGGATTGAGTCATTATTAGAAATCACTGAAATTGATCTTATACAAATGCAAGTAAAAAGAGGACATAGAAGAGTAAAGAGAGAGAATAAGGATGATTTTATAGGATGTTAACGTGATCATAGTTATTACAAAGAGCAGTAGCCAATGCAAAGGGGATACCACCCAATGTACCTCTAAATATCGAACCCACTTCTGTTAATTATAGTTTATCCAACAGCAATAATGACATGAATAATAACCCTACTTCTGATCTAATCACTACCACCACTTGTACTTCACCATCCATTCAAAATTCACCCATCACAAGTACCTTACAACCTTATTCACAAATAGTAGAATACAATCATCCCTATCCATCGGCAGGTACGATGAGCGCACAAAGTGGCATGTCATCCACTGAAGAGGAGGCAGTCACTAGTGACAATGTGCACCGATTGTGGAAAAGAAAATATCACAGACATCCTAAGCCAGATACGAACGCACCAGTAAAACCACCTTCAGCTTATGTCATGTTTTCAAACGACATAAGAGCAGAATTAAAACAACAGAATAGATCTTTTACTGATTTAGCCAAGATCATTGGTGATCGGTGGAAGAGCATTTCAGCCGAAGAAAAAGAACTTTATGAGACAAAAGCATTAAAAGCGAGAGAAAAGTATTTAAAAGAAATTGAAGAATATCAAAAGACAGATTCTTATAAAAGATATCAACAATATCTGTTTGACTTTAAAGCCGAAAACGAAGCGGCTGCTCGTCCTGTGGGTAGACCAAGAAAGAAGCAGACTAATAATAAATCAGCATTAGATGATAATGCGATACAACCACCAAGACAATATCCATTTTATTTATTAAATGCTGATAATAACAATAATAACTCTAATCATCAAAACAGCGAACATAATAACACATCTTCAACATGCAAGTAAGAACAAACCAAAAAAAAAAAAAAAAAAAAAGAAATATAAATCTGTACATCTTCCTCATCTCTCTCTCTCTCCTTTCTTCATTTCTCTCTTCATTCTATTGTATGCGTTGTATATAAAATATACTGTTCATTCATGTATTATGTGTGTATTTATAAACCAGATAAAAAATCACCTAAACTACCATTATTACTGCTATTGTTTGTTTGCTGTTTGGCTAATAATGCTTTAAGATTATTGTTCTTGCCCTTGTTCTTCTTTTTCTTGTTGGTTTCTTCTACTTTTACAGTCTGTGTTGTTTTATTTGTGTTTGGTATCTTGTCTGCATGTGATGTGGTGACTGGTATAGTAGGAACACTGGATGGTGTTGTCTTTATTTTATTTTTGAATGAACCGTGAAAGATCTTGACTCGTCCACATGTTAAGCAAGTAGATTCTACCAAATTCTTTGTTTGTTTCTTCATCTTTTTCTTTTCTCTTCTATTTTTTTGTATGATATTCACTCTAGTATTCAAACCGGGTATGGCTATTTCTCCACAACTTTGACAGGCAAGTCTTTCGATTTGTTTTGTTGGTTTCAACTCGTATTCATTCAGTGTCTGTTGAAATTCATTCATATAATACCTTGATAGTGAAGGGCACTGACTGAACATGACATGGCTTGCATTAAATAAAAAGTCCAGTCGACTTGTTTGTTGAACAGGTTGTTGCATTTAATAAAACAAAACCAAAAAAAAAAAAAGAAAGAGAGAGAGGTATTTGACTGTGGCTTATATGTCCATTCAACCGAATCAGATGCCCAATTTTTTGTTAGTTTTCACAGAAACAAGGGGGGATATCCTTTTTATTTTTATTAGTTGCCTCCGTTTGACAATGGAAACAATTATAGTAACTATGAATAGACTGTTTTTTTTAAAAGCAGGACAATTGAATATTAGAGTATTTATGATTCTTCCATCGGATCCTCTCTTTCATCCTCCTCTTTAGGATGACGCAAAGCAGCACCCATATGATAATGCATAGCTCTCTTGCGAAGGAATTCTTCATGACGCTTTTTTTCTATGATAGTCAGTGAGTTTTTTTTATCATGTTTTTGCGCTGTTATCACAGATGATGAGTACCTTCTTGTTTTTCTTCTTCTGTTTTGTCTTCATCATCTACTTCCCAATCATCATCACTAACAGACACTCTTCTACGTGAACCTTTTGATCCATTAGAGGTAACACTCGACTTGTCTGACTCTGTGCCTCGGTCTAAACTGAATCCGCCAGGTATCTCTATAGGATCATGTTTAGTTTATACAACACTCTTTATATAATCAACCTTACCATCTAAATTAAGTACTTGATCCGTATCCGCATCATAGCGTACATAGGGTGTCTTTGGTTCGTTTACTTTCATTGTAGAATCTTTTTGTGCTTCTGTTAATTCTATATTAGCTTCATCCCATCTCAACCTAATTAAAACTTGTCAACTTTTCTTTAAAACATAAATTATTAATATTACCTCGTTGTCTCTGCATTTGACTTTGATTTTTTTAATATCCCTTTAGGTGGTTTTGCGTTTAGATTAGGTGAATGACTCATACTTGTTTAAAAATAAACAAAAAATAAAATAAAAAGCGTGTGATAATGGTTATGCAAACCGGTGTTTCAATTTATAAGGAAGCCTTTATTTTTTTTTTTAAATATATTTATCATCCATCACAAAGAATACAACTACACTGCTTTCTTTTTTCTAACCACAGCACAGAGTACAATCCCTTCTTTTTCATCTTGTTTGATTTTTTTTTCCCCCTGACTGTTGATGTTGTAAAAAGTTTAGAGCAAAAAAAGTATCCTAGTATTCCCCCCCCCCTTGTCTCTTTTGTAAAGTCAAGTCTAAATTCTCTGATTGATCATCCTATGAATGTATCATCCACATTAGATTATAAAGAATAGGATACAACATATCCTTCAAATATTCTGTACACACATTTTGCTTTTACATCGCTTTACGTGACGCGCCTTTATTTTTTTCTCTTTTTTTTTTTTATTTTTGTAAAGCATGGAATACGGTATGATTGTAAACAAGAAAGAAAGAAAGAAAGAATAAAAAAAAAAGGTTTATTTCTAATTTATATTTCAGAATATACTGAAAATAAAGAAGAAAAGACAAGAGAAGAATATAGATTATGGAAAAAGAATGCGCGTTTTCTGTATGATCTTGTCATTACTCAATCACTTGAATGGCCAAGTTTAACTTGCCAGTGGTTCCCTGATGTAGAGAACAGACCAGACAAGAATTATAAAACACAACGACTTTTGTTGGGTACTCACACCAATGACGATGAACCTAACCATCTGATGATTGCCTCTGTTCAGTTGCCGAAAGACAGCCAGGACATTGACCTTCGAAAATATGAAGAGAGCAGCAATGGTAAGAAAAGAGTGCTTTCGATGATTTGTTATTTAAAAAGAGAGAGATGATAGAGATTGGAGGTTATGGAGCTTATAATAATGCACAAATTCAAATTACACAAAAGATTGTTCATGAAGGAGAAGTGAACCGTGCTCGATATCAATATGAGAATCCGAATGTGATTGCAACCAAGTCAAGGTCTGGTGAAGTTTATGTGTTTGATAGAACGATGCATGCTTCTTTTCCAAAAGAAGATGAACCTTTCAGTCCTGACCTGAGATTGGTGGGTCATACGGAAGAAGGGTAAGAGGAGAAGGAGAAAGGAAGGGGAACTGATGGATTTGATTAGGTATGGATTAGCTTGGAATCCACATCGTACACGATCTACTCATTTGATTAGTGCTGGTTTTGATGGTATCATTGCTCACTGGTAAATAAGATGAAGAGTTGAATAGAGTCTAAGATGTTTGTAGGGATATTGCTGCAGCTTCAAAAGAAAACAGAGTACTTTCACCACTTCAGACATATAAAGCACATAAATCAAGTGTGTCTGTAAGTGATTTGATTTGTTTTGGATGGATTCTGATTTTTATTAGGATGTTGGATGGCATATGAAACATGATTCAGTATTTGCATCTGTTGGTGATGATAAAGAATTGATGATGTAAGTATGAGAAAGTGATGATGAAGCATTCATAATGATTATTTAGTTGGGATACGCGAGATGAATCTTATCAACCTATTCATCATGTCAAAGCACATAGTTTAGAAGTCAATTGTGTCGAATTCAGTCCTGGGAATGAATGGATTTTGGCCACTGGATCTTCTGATAAGGTAAATAGAAAAGGGAATATAGGAAATGGTATACTTATTGAGTACAGACAGCTGCTCTTTGGGATTTACGTAATCTAAATCATAAATTACACGTATTGAAAGGACATCAGCAAGAGGTGATACAGTTATCTTGGTCACCTCATCACGAGGCAGTCTTGGGTACAGCCAGTAACGACAGTCGTGCTTTCATTTGGGATTTAGCAAGGATTGGTCAAGAACAGAGCAAGAAAGAAGCAGAGAATGGACCACCTGAACTGATGGTAAGATCAAGGTGACAAGACGATCCTTTCTAACAAATCCATAGTTTGTTCACGGAGGACATACCAACAGATTATCAGATCTCTGCTGGAATCCTGCTGAACCCTGGATGTTGGCTAGTTGTGCAGAAGATAATGTTTTACAAACATGGCAAATAGTAAATAGATTTCTTTTTTTTTTTGTTTGTATCTCATCCTTTCTTTTAGGCAAGTACAATCTATAGTCAAGAACCAAATGAAGAATCAGATGCAATGGAACATTAACTATAGAAATCAACACTCGTTCTCACTTTTTTATAAAAGGAAATCATTGGGAATTGAATTCAAGCCCCAAAAGAAAATTAAATGTCTATAAAGTGGTTATAAATAAACATAATAATGAAATCATTGGTTCCTATGCATAATGATAAGTGTGACACTCTTTCACTTTTTACTCAAAAAAGGGGAAGAAAGAGATAAGGAATTCTAAACGGAACTAATCGGCTTAATAAAGAAAAAGAAGGAAAGGAGGGGGGAGAAATGAAAAGGTAGTCACTGTTATTGTCAATCCAAAGATGACTCTCCTCATCGAATTCAGGTACCAAAACAGACAAGAAGGGACCATTGGATCCAACTCAGCCCACTCTTGTTGTAAAATCATCAGCTGGTCTGTCTTGTTCCATCCTTCTTTTTTTTTTAAACTACGAAAGAAGAAAAAGACCTATAGTGATCTTTGGATGAAGCAGATGATGCAAAAGAAGATTTCCATAAAAAGAAATCAACATATCAGCCAATGAATGAAAAATTTATAGAAAATTAATTTTTTGTTATCAGATTGTGATAAGTATTTTAAAAGATAGATCCTATCTACCAATCATATGTTGTTGATAGAATACACTGAAAAGATAGTACAATGTTTATTGATGATTGGTTTAAAAAGGGGGTAATGTTTTCCCTGAATTAAATTTTAAACTTTGGATGCCTAATAAAGTCTCTCAATGACGAATTTGATAACACGCACGTTTTTAATTTTTTTTTTTCTTATTTCAGTGGGAGTCTAAAAAAGATAACACTGTGACGATGGATTCAAATTGCGCATAAATACCAATCCCCCCCTTTTCTTTTCTTTTCTCTTTTATCTATTTTTTATGTCCTAAAGCTCAAACAATGGCAGATCTTAACTGGTGTACTTTTTGTGATAAAGCAGTCAGTCCCTTTTCTGTAAGTAAATCAAACAAAACATTCGATTTGATTTTAACTGTTCACAGGAATCACTTTACTGCAGTGAACAATGCCTACGTGCTGATGCCCTTCGTAATCATCCACTCTTAGGTTACACGTACCCAGAATTCACTGATTTTCCTCGACCTAAATCAACCAAACATTCTTCTTCATCTTCCATTTATTCTTCACCTTCCAGTTCACCCTCTTTAAGTGCATCCTCTTCTCAACCTGACTCAATCCATTTTTCTCCTCCAAAACTTCACTTGCCTTCAACTCACTCTTTCACTACCAAAAAGAATCATAAACACATTCACTCTCTTTCACTCTTTCATTAATACTCTACCTTTTTTCTTATCTTTGATTTCCTTATTTGGAAAGGTTCAACCCTTCCCCATCCCCTCCTCCTTTTTCTTTTCCCCCTTTTTTTTTTATATATTTGTAAATAGACAGTGATGACCTCCACAAGAAAGATAACCTAGTAAATAAGATACCAACGAATAAAATCTTGTAAATAAAAGTATTCCCTTTTTTTTTGATCGTCATCGAACCATTTCACTGAATTCTATTTTCTTTTCCTACCCCACATCGATTGTGTACCAAACAAATCCTTTTGGAATTCACACATCTGACTTACAATGCAAGCTTATTCTATCATACCATCCCATGAAATGACCAATCAGTGAATAAGAAACAAAAAAAAGGGGGAAAAAAAAAAGTCAAGAACCGTGTCATCTTTTATGGATTGATCCAAGCGTATTTCCTTTTTTGTATAAAAGTTGAAATTGAAATCTTTACTCTCTTTCTCACGATTCATTCAATCTTTCGAATGAATTCTTATCTTGTGTTTGGACCAAAAATAATAGGATGTGACACCACTTTATAATCTATATTTTATGCTATAAACTGAAATTACCGCATCTTGTATGACCCTTTTTTTTATTCTTCGTAACCTCTTTTTTTTATTTCAGAATGGATTCTACTAGACCCCCCCTTTTTTTTTTGTTATGTTCTAGACTTCAAAAGAAACGAATTGAGTGATTCCAACTCGGAAAATCAAATCATTCGAAATGTGTGACTCGAATGACGCGCTTGTACCTCACTCTCTGTTGAACACTTTTTCAAAAAAGATGAAAACAGAATAGAATGAAATGACATTATTTGGTTTGACACTGACGAATGATCTCAATAAAAAAAAAAGTGTAGTAATTTGATTCTGAAGTCAAGACATCACTTTCTTTGAAAACAAATCATCCCATCCACTGTCTGTCCAAAAAAGATCATGAAATCAATCTCAAACAAAACATACTTCAAAAGGAAGCTTAAAGAACACTGGAAAGACATCAAAACCTGATTGAACTCTTTTCGATACTGGATGGACACGTCATCCATAAAGATCAAAAAAAAAAAAAAAAAAGAAACAAGCGAGAAAGGGATCCAGTGGGCTGAGTTTTTTCTAGAAGGTTGGATAGGGTTCTAGTGAATCATAGACAAGAGGAAGGTTTTGTCTTATAGTCATGTCTATAAAGACAAAATCAACAGATGACATACTGCTTTTGATGAACACTACTTTACATGTCATCAACCTACCCTGTTTACATCAAGTAGTGGACTGTTTGACATGCCTGTGATCATTTGCTGTTTTCTGATGATTTTATTTCCCTTTGCTCCCCAAACGAAATGGTTGAGATGATCCAAACATTGTACTCCCCCCCCCCTCCATTCTCTATTTTTAACTACATCAAACCATCTTTTTTTTTTTTTTTCTGCTCTGACAACTCTACTGATTTCATTTTATCTCTACTTGGTGTACTTTATGGCATTCAATTAGGCGGTAAAACATTATTTCCGTCTTATTGTCTTTTTCTCTTTATTCTCAGCCATCCTATTCATCTTTTATTTTTTTTTATTTTTTTTCTATTGCCATTGCGTAAATGAAGTGGCCATTTGGAAATAAACAAGACGACAAAGTCACCGACAAGGAATCAGGCGATTTATTGTTACAAAAAAAAGACAGCACTGTGTCAAATACGACAACACTTGTTTCTACTCCAGAAGAACCCAAGTATAAATACTCACTTCAGGAACAAGACGAAGAACAACCGATGGACTTGGGAACCTTACAAGATATATTCAGCTTCAGTTTCATGAAAGGTCGTCCGATATTTAATTTTATTTTGGCTATTTTATGGAGTATCGGTTTACCTCTTTTGCTTTATAACTTGTTAAGACCCTATATCGGTCAAGTCCTCGCAATGGTGACTGCATCAGCACCACCCTTAGCCATTGTTTTTATGTAAATTATGGGAACTTATGCTGATGGTTTTTAATAACATGACTTTATAGACGCATGATTAGAGATCGTACATTTGATCCTCTTGGCTGCGTGGCTGGGTTGAGTTTTCTTATTTCCGGTATTTTGGTAAATTACACCAAAAAATTGAGGCAGCAAGTCATCTAATGATCCCCTTTGAGTAGTCCATTGCTGAGCCAGATGAAAAGATTTCAACAATCTGTGAATCAATCATACCTTTTATTTTAGGTCTTTCTTGTATCATAAGCATAATCCCCATCAAAATAGGCTCGTTTGAATTGAAGCCACTCGTATTTCAATTGGCTAATCAAATCATGCCGAGAACAGAGGATGATGAAGAGCTTAAAAAGCAAGATATTCATCGGCTGACAAGAAAATCGATGGGTCAAAAAAAATTAGATTATTTGTATGACAACATGGCAAGATTTCGTCAAGATATGAGATACATGACTTTTACTTGGGGAATATTACTGATCTTGTCATGTATCGTCAAGGTCGTTATTGTCTTGACAAGCTCAAGTTTAACAAAAGCACAACTCTATGGATGGATTCTATTTGGTCTAACCACCTTTTTCATGACAATATTCACTTGGATGTATACCAAGGTCATCAAAGGACATGTCATTTCTCAAGTTGCTTTTTGGAAAGAAAAAAAAGAAGAAGAGATGGATAAGACGGTAGAAGCAGCTCATAATGCTAATTGGGGTGTGAACACAATGTCAAATGCTTATGGACAAGTCATCGGATTCATATAATCTAATTTTAAGTAGTGGCTACAACACTATCAAAAGAGGTTTGATCTTTATTTAAATAAAGACATCAATAAATGTAAAGCATTATTATCAACATGTAAAACCTGAAGCGTAACTTATGCATAACTACAGGATTTTCACTTCGGAGTTGCACAGATTGTGTATAAACTACGTGTAGGTGCCTTTTTTTTTTTAATTTTCCCTTTTTATTTTTATTTTTTTAAAAAAAAAAAAAAGATAGCAAAATGTCATCTTCTTCTACAGTAAAACAGTATAAAACATTAGGTGAAGAAGTGTGGAAGACCAAAGTGGATAAAATAGTAATTCCTTTCAATAATTCATAAGCATTTATTTAAACTGTATTTACTGATAGAATGCAGAGTTGTTCACTTTAACTTATGGTTCTTTAGTTGTTCAGCTCGTAAAAGACTTTGAAGATTACACTGAAGTCAACAAGCAATTAGAAAAAATGTAGTTTAAAAAATAAGAGTTTGACATGAAACTTTAACATTTTTTTTTTTTTTAAAAAAAAAGGGGATACAACATTGGACAAAGAATGATTGAAGACTTTCTTGCTCGATCCGGTATCACTCGCTGCTCAGAGTTTAAAGACACTGCAGAAGCAATATCAAAGGTTATTATTTATTACAGAACCTATTTGAGATGCTGTGTTCACTCTTTCAATGTAGGTTGGATTCAAAATGTTTCTCAACATCACACCCAGTGTTACCAACTGGTCCACTGACAATAAGGAGTTTTCACTTATTTTTGACGAGAATCCCTTGACAGACTTTGTTGAATTGCCTGATGAAGCATTAGAAGGTGGACTGTGGTATTCAAATATATACTGTGGTGTTTTACGCGGTGCCTTGGAGATGGTAAAAAAAAAAAAAAAAAAAAAAAAAAAAAAAATAAAGCTTTACTAAGAAACATTTTATATTCAGGTTCAAATGCAAGTTGAAGCTCAATTCATAAGCGATGCACTTCGCGGTGATGAAGCAACTGAGATGCGTGTGAAATTAGTTCGATACTTGGAAGAAGAAGTTCCGGTTGGAGAAGATTAATATATCTTTGTATACAATTGTTTTTATTAAAAAAAATAGCGAGAAAGATAACCAAATCGTTTTACTGTGTCTTATTTCCACGAAATCGCATACGTGGATCTATCTGTAAAAGACGTTTAACAAAAAATCAATAGAAAATCTTTAACATTACCATTCCCCTTCGACATTCTGCAAAGCTTTTCTTGATACTGAGACATTCTTCAGGTACATCGTCTTTATGTTCTGGTTGAAAACATTCCTTTATAGTATTTCCTTTCAAAACACATTTCGACTTGAGCATACACTCAATGAGCTCTTCTCTAATCTCTTTACATGAGGAAGGCATCTTTTATAGAAAAAAAAAAAAAAAAAAAAAAGAAAGAAATTATGCTTTGGATCCCCGGTTAAAAATTCTATCTTTTATTACATTCTAAACACACCAAAGTTTGTCTTTTCAATAGGTGCATTTAAAGAGGCACTTAATGATAACCCAAGGATATCTCTAGTATCTCTAGGATTAATGACACCATCATCCCATAAACGAGCACTTGAATAATAAGGATGTCCTTCAGCCTCATATTTAGCACGAATAGGGGCCATGAACTTTTCTTGCTCTTCATCCGACCAAGATTCTCCCTTTTTAGCTTTACTTTCTCTTGTGATTTGAGCCAATACATTAGCGCTTTGCTCACCTCCCATGACAGAGATACGAGCATTCTATAGAGGATTAATTTTTTTTTTCTTAAAATAGATGATTAAATTCAATCCACTTACAGGCCACATCCATAAGAATCTTGGTGAGTAAGCTCGACCACACATACCGTAGTTACCAGCACCAAAACTACCTCCTGTAATCACTGTAAACTTGGGTACTTTGGCACATGAGACAGCATTGACTAGCTTAGCGCCATTCTTTGCAATACCACCAGCTTCTGCAGTGGAACCTACCATGAAACCAGTAATATTTTGAAGGAAGACGAGAGGAATACCTCTTTGAGAACATAATTCAATAAAGTGAGCACCTTTTAAGGCTGATTCAGAAAATAGGATACCATTGTTGGCTATAACACCAACAGGATAACCGTGAATGTGGGCAAAACCTATACAAATCATAAATCTCTGTTCTTTTCAATGTCACCTCCCTCCCTTTCTTTTTTTTTCTCTATCTACCAGTCACTAAAGTTGTTCCGTAATGCTCCTTAAATTCAGCAAATCGGCTGCCATCCACAATTCGAGCAATAATATTCTTGCTATCAAAAGGCTTTTTCAAATTATCTCCCACAATACCTCCAATTTCATCAGGAGAATACAAGGGATCTTCTGGACTTCGCAAGTCCAATTGAGGTTTTTTGACTCTATTTAACGTGCTCACCACTCTACGAGCCAAGACAAGAGCATGCTCATCATCCAAGGCATAATGATCCGTAACACCAGATGTCTTGCAGTGAAGATCTGCACCACCCAAATCCTCCGGACTGATGGTTTCACCAATGGCAGCCTTGACCAAAGGTGGACCGGCCAAGAAGATCGTGCCTTGCTTTCGAACAATGATACTTTCATCCGCCATAGCAGGCACATAGGCACCACCTGCAGTACAGGAACCCATTACTGCAGCAATCTGGGGAATTCCTTGAGCAGACATATTAGCCTGATTAAAGAAAATTCGACCAAAGTGTTCACGATCAGGAAATACATCGGCTTGTCTGGGAAGATTGGCACCACCAGAATCAACTAATAAAGCAAAAAAAAAGGGGGGAGAGAGGAATGAATTCACTGCTTTTAGCTTTTAATTTCTCTTTTCTCTCTTTACCAAGATAAATACAAGGAAGGTTATTATCTTTAGCTATTTCTTGAGCACGTAAATGCTTTTTTACTAGATGCTTGAATGTTTATATACTTTATACATGCAACTTTCTCTTTTTCAATTACCTGTAATAGGATAATATGAACCTCCCTAATTTAACTTTAAGTATAACCTCTTGCTTATAACATATTGCCTTTTTTTTTTTTCTTACCTTAACAGTAGGATCATTAGCTACAATCATGCATTCGACTCTATTGAAACTCCGTTAGTTTCCCACGGTACGCTTTCATCACCATCAAAAACCTTACCCTTGGACGCGTCCAATACCGGTGATAATACCACCTGCAGGCACAACATCTTCATATAGCTCATAGCCAGCTAAAGCAGACAGCTCAAGGAAAGGAGAACTATATCACAATTTACTTGTAAGCCTTTTTCTACTTTTTTTTTTTTTGTTTATAGTTACTTTGGATCTAATAATCGATTGATTCTAATGTACAAGCTGGTTAATATGCTATTTTCAATACATGTACAACTTTACCTATCTCTTGGAAGCATCTTCTTACGAGACAAATGTCTTTGGCGTGCTGATTCCCCTCCACCTTGTTTTTTATTTAGTTTTTTATTTATTTCCTTTGTGTATTCACATCCAACTTACCCAACTTGATTTTTTCAGTTTTCAAATTTAAGTCATCCACTAGTTTTTGCATTTTTTCTGCGTTTTCCTTTTGCGACATGAATCAGCCATCCATGTTTCATCTATCATTTCATTCTCTTCTTTTTTTTTTACCTTAAAGGACGCACTGGCCGTTTCGACAACATTAGGTATCACAGAAGCATTATCTTCATGGAACGAATGATAATGAGACTTAAATAGAGTTGTAATAGCAGGTTTCGTGTTTTTTACGATTCCTGTTCTAACTTGGTTTAATGCTCTCAAAGATAACATTTCGTATAAAAAAAAGAGAAAAGAAAAAAAAAAAAAAAAAAAAGAGAGAGAGAGAGAGAGAGGATGGACAATCCCACTTATTTTCCCACGCACACCAAGTGGTAACACACGCAGACACATACATAGTAAATATTTTTTTATTTGCTCTCGTATATATTCCCACAGTGTATTCATGAATCAATATCTGACATGTCACTGAAATCAGGCCCATCATCAAATATATCAAGATTTACGCCTAAATTATCATCGCTTTCAAATTCAGCATCCACTTGTCTTTGTTTGATGGGTGTTTGCTATTCATTTCATTTAATAAAAGAAATCAAGGGCATAAGCAATTCTTACCTTTGCCTGATTCCTTCCATTTTGATTTACAATTATTTTTTCAGCTTCTTCTTCAATATCATCGTCATCACTTCCAAAATGTCCTTTTCGTATAGGTTTTTGAGGTCTCTTTCGAATATTTCTTTCTCTTACGCGATGCAAAATGCTAATTGAGTTGTCTATCCTTGTTGGTTTTAGTTCGGTGGTTGTATGATAAGTCTGTGTTCGATTGAACTGGGGTGTATTGAACATGTGGTATTTATTAGATGTCGTTCTTGGGCTCGTAAATGGTTTGCGAGGCATTGTTTCTCTTTTAGGTGTCTTGGGTGTGGTCACAGCTGGCTATTATTTCACAGTCAATATACATTGTATGTACAGTCCCTCCTTTTTTTTATATACTTTTTGTTGTACTGTTTCCTTTGCTTCATAAATAACATCCAAGTAAGGTTTACCGTTGACCAAGAAAGGACGACTTTTCAATGCTTCATATTCTAGCAATGAGCCTTCAAGCTCCATTCTCAGCTATACACAAGTTATTTCACAGCAGATCACATAAAAACACGTGTATTACCTTGGGCAGCTCACGATCGACGCGTTTTCTAAACTTTTCTTCACGAAGTAAACGTCCTGGATCTCGTTGACCTTTTCCAAACAGCCTGTTGGGATCTCTTGTTGAGGCTTCAAATTCTTCAATTTCTTCTTTTAGCTGCATATATTTATCAATACGGTCCAGGATATATTTTGAATCTTCTACTTCAAGCCGAAGTCGTGATATTTCATTTTCATGTGCCTCTAGTACTTCATCAGTCAATTCACCTACGCACTGAGTGGTTAGATAGGTCTTTTTTATACATGGCTTGTTTTTACTTGAATAGGCAGGAAGGAAATGCTGTCTTTGAGTTTCTGAATAGTACAGTTGATCCCACAGCGATTTTAGCTCTTCTCTTGCTCTCTCAATAAATTCACCAATACGATCCTGTTTCAACACAAGTAATCTTTGGAGCTCTTGTTCATAACACATCAACTCTTCTTGAGTCAACCCTCTGTTAGCCATTAGAAACACTTCGCATTCTTCTTGATCGATTCGTAATCTGTTCCAAAGGTGCTTTAATTTTTGCGTTAATTCTTCTTTACGACCTTCGATTTCTTCCTTGATCTCTTTTAGCTAATGCTATCAGTGAGTATAATAGAGCCGCTTCCTTGTTTTCCTACCTCTGCATTTCTTTGAGCGATCCAACTCATATTATCGTCCGATACAAACATGTTGCACAATTTCATCTTGTTGGTTGGGTTTGTTTCCAAATGATATTCCATAATCAGATTGTCTCTTTTATTTTGTGTTGTATCCAGGCCCAATGTGGCTATTATATTACACATCTCATTCACAGAATGATCTACCAAGGCCTTTCTGTTTGCATATTCATGTTCTGCACGTTGTAGTTCGTCCTCTAGGCTGTTAACAGCTAGAGATGACACATCTATCTCTGTTGTTGCGATCAAGTTCTTATTTACAAAATTGCCTAACGCGCTGCTTAGTGCTCCCAATTGTGTATGCAGTTCTTTAAAGTTATTTAGTTGAATCAATTTGCTTGTATTCCATTAGATATTCTTACCTTGTACGTGTAACAGCTTTTCATTATATTTCTATTCATAATAGTGTCAATCAATAGAGGAGAAATAGAAAAGAAAGGGTATTTACCTCTTTCACCTGTATTAATTCTTGTTGCATTTCTTGCAAATTGTCTTTGAGTGATTTGTTTGGATCAATAATGGCTGTGTTTGCTACATACTCGCCCATGAGCCGTTTATATGATAATATTGATCTGTGTGTATTTTCAGTTGCTTTGATTATATCTTGTTTTTCTTTTTCAACAAGTGCGCACTGATCACTTGCAAACTGTTCAATTGCTTCCATAAAACTTTTAATTTTGTCTTCCTTCAACTCATGTGATAGTCCAATTTCACTTGTAGTCAAGTTTATTCTTTCAATTTGATCGTTAAGGTGATTGATAAGTTTATCCATTGAATCTATTAAACAAAGTAAAAATAAAAAAAAAATCTTGTTTCCGACACGAAAATAAAAAAAAGTGTTTGTTCCTACGGTTCCTTCCCCTTATTGTGTATGTATTCTGTAAAACTACAAAAAAAAATATTTAATTATATAACTTAAACAGTCTCTTCCTAGAAAGTAAGAGTACTTTGCCTCATTCTTTTCGTCCTGTTCTATCTCTTTTATGTTTTCTTTCTCTCTCTCTCTCTCTCTCTCTCTCCCAGTTTAAGCGTGGCATCTATTTTGTATGTCCGACTGGGTGTGGTCTTTCAAGAGAATAAAAAATGGTTGCTCTTTTCTCTTGTTTTTAACTGTATTACATATACCCCCAATTATTTAAAATGGTAACCAGAAAAGAAAGGCTGTATTTATATAAACTCAACTCTTTTGAAGACGTTTGATGTAGAGGAAACGATAAAGCGTATATCTAGTAAAAAAGGTGTAAAAGCTGTTGTGATTATAAACAGTGAAGGAGCAACTATTCGTTCAACTTTAGACCAAGAGATGAGTAAACAATATGGTCATTTGATTGCTTCTCTTATTCAGCAAGCAAGAACGACAGTCAAGACGCTAGATGACCAAGTACGATAAATACAGCTTTATTTTGTAATGATTATTCACTTTTTTAATGTGTAGAATGATTTGACATTCTTACGTCTAAGAACCAAGAAACACGAAATCATGGTTGCACCGGGTATAATTCTATTTATCTTTTTTTCTATACACATACTGACTTTGCTTGATAGACCAAGATTACTTGTTGATTGTCATTCAAAACCCATTAGAGGTTATGCAGCAGTAGAAGGGTTATTGGCTTTAAATAGTTCGATATCTTCTGTATGGATTGAACCTTCTAAATGTTTTCTTAATAAATAGTCATTCGCGAATTTATATTGACAGTCTTTGAATGGACACTCTAATGAATAATTTTTTCTTTTGTAATGGTTATGTCCAGTTATTTTTTCTGCTAATGAAGGCGAATCTTGCTTTGGAAAAGTAGGCACATCTTTCTATAAATAAAGAAAAGGTTAGATCAAATAGATACCAAATATACAAACTTACTGAGACATGAGTCACTATATGTTTTGTGAACATAGATTTATAAGGAAACCCTTTGCCACATGTATCGCACTTGAAGCGTGTGTCTTGCTCATGTACCACTGAAACATGTGTCTTGTAGCTTCTTTTCTACAAAATTTTGGTTATGTTTAGCTTTTCTGTCAATATCACATACAAAAAATAGTTACCGATTGTAGAATGGAGTTGCAGCCAGGCCACTCGCATTGAATAGGGTCTTGCTCTGTATGCTTTTCTTTGATATGCTGTCTCAAGTTATTTTGCTTGGTATAAGTCTTTTGACAGATATTACAAACTATCGGATGTTCATGTCTAATGTGTTTACGCAGTTCTGTCCATTTTTTGAATACAATCCCACATTGATCACAGTTGTATAATACAGGGTCTATTTGATAAGTAAGATAAAACCTTCTAATACGTAGCTCTCTTTCTTACTTTTATGGACTCTGTTTTGATGTTTCTCCAAGGCTTGCAAACTATCAAATGTACTACCACACTCACAAACATGAGAGTTTTTATTATGTGAGGCTTTATGCCATCTTAATTTAACTCTTTTTGCAAACACTTCTGTACAACCCGGAAAATCACACTATATCGACATGCGTAAGAAAGAGAAGACGATCTTTTCTTTTTCTTCTTACCTGCAATAGAGGTGCTGTATGCGTTTTTTCATGACGTTGAAGATGTTGTCTTGTTGTGAATGCAGCTTCACAGTTTTCAAAAGAACAGTAAAAGTCTTTAACACTAGAATGGCTTTTTAAATGGACAGAGAGGTGAGAAGATCTACGATAGGCTTTACTGCAATTAGGAAAATTACAGACATAAGGCCTCTAAAGTTCAATTAATAACTTTTGACACCAATTAAACGAAAAGGCCCACCTCTCCTGTATGAGATCTTTCGTGTTCAGCAAGTTTGCATAATTTCTTATATGTTTTTTCACAATAACTGCACTTGTGCTCTATTTTTCGTTTTTTATTATTGTTGCTGTGATCGATCTCTTCCATTACCAACCCCAAAAAAAAAAAAAAAAAAAAAAAAAAAAAAAAAAAAGAAAAAAAAAAACAATTAACTCACTTATTGTGACAGCCAGAAATCGGGCATAATTTCTCTTGTGAATGCCTTTGAATAATCTCAACCTTCTTTTGCACACAAGAAAACTCCTTGCACAATCTATTAGTGGATAAAAGCTTCAACTGGATACAGTTATTATTGTAATCATCAATAAATATTATCCTTTTAGTTGTTTGTCTTTTGCTCTACTTGTTTTAAATATTTTTTCATAGACATTCAATTTCTTTTATAGTTTATTATCCAAACAAAATATAAAGATAACTTACTTTGCTAAGCTAAAGATTTTCAAATAAAACGAATGGATTTCATTTCAAAACCCTTGGGATATTTAGTGTAAATTTGTGTGATATAAAAAGTAATGGCCTTGGATACTTTAGTCATAGAACGATGCATAAAATGAAACATAAAAGATGTAATCAGAAAGTACATGAATATTTATTTAAAAACAAAAGAATAATAAAGAAAGAAAAAAAAGATTATGAATGATGATTTGAACCTATTTGCAAATTGTTAAATTGTTGACTAAACTGCAATGATCCCATTTGTTGGTGAGATTTTTCAGCTGTTGATGAATTGTTATTAAGAAATGATTGTTTCATATTTTCATCTTTTATTATTTCCCCTTTTTTTGCTGCTTCAATCATTTGCTCTAATTCTCTTATCCTTTCTTGATATTGTGTCACTTCTTCACGTAGTTCCTTAATATGGTCCACAGATAATTTCAAAATAGTGCCTTTATTTATTGCTCTTCCATTCGTATTCGCTTGACCATTAGTTACTGACATCACATTTGAACTGGTCGGTGCTGCTTCTATTAGTCTTTCTGGTAATAAAGCACACAATTCTATCACACAAATATAAATAATTCTTACTTTTTCTTTTCCTTTTTCTTTCTTTTTACCTTGTATACGCTCATTTATATTATCTCTTCTTCTTCTTTCAACCGCATTATGACTTTCTCTTCTTCGACGTCTTTTTTCAAATATCTCTTGAAGGCTTTTATAATTTTATAAGTCATCTCTTTCTCTCTTTCTTCTCATCCACTTTACTTACTTTTTTTGATTCACTTCTTCTTCATCATTAACAGTATAATTATCCAAATGACCAGTGGAAGCAGAAGGAGATACAATACCAGTAAAGATAGGTGACTGACCAAATGAAGAAGTATTTGAATCAAGACTTGTACCAAACCAGTTCTGGGAATTATTATTATCGTAAGGTACACCACGGTTAGGAGGACTCATGGCAATAGAAGCCACTGTACCAAATGAATTTTGACGTTGATGGAGTTGATAAGATGGGTTAAATAACCGACTGTTTCGTACAACGGGAACAGCTCCGACTGTTGTATGTGGAGTCCCCATCATTCCATTTGATGAAAAATGATCATTTTCAAGGTTAAAATCTTGCTGTGTAGGTGAGTACATTTTTTTGAGAAAGAAAAAGAGAAAACGATTAAGTTGAAAAAAGAAAAATAAAAAAAAAATAAAAAAAAAAGAATAAAAAAATAATAAAAATAAAAACAACAAAAAAAGGGGGACGAAAAAGAAGGAGTTTTTTTTATTTCCTTCTTTGTTATCACAATTCAGGCTTTTTCATAAAAAAAAAAAAGAAAAATAGAAAAAAGGTTTAAAACCCGCCTTTTCCCACCGAAACAATTAGGGCTAAAAGATATTCATCAAAATGAATCGTATTGCCCAGTTGAATAAGCAACTCTACTACATTAATCTATAACTGAGTTCATGTAAGCTATGATCTTGCTGACCTTAAAAAAGCTGTAAGCTCTTACTTAGATGACGACATCTAAAAAAACAAATCCTAAAGTACATGAAAATGCGTTTGGTTAGGAAAGTCATTAGGCCTTTGCTGCGGTTGAACAAGTTTAGCTGATACACAAAATACATATATCATTTATTGATCATAGTGGTTTATACTTCTTCTCAATTATAGTAAAAAGAGCCATTACAGAAGAACATGTACTAACTTGTTTATCACAAAAAATAGCATTGTTTTGTGACTTTAGTAAACTTGTGAATAAAGCCAACTTCTTTTCATACACTATTTTCTCTTGTAAGCTGTTTAAACAATCATATTTGTCTTTACTAGTAAAAAGATTGTACCATTCAGAAATGATTTGCTTTGTTATAAATCCTATTTTCAATAGCGCGTTATCTAAATTGGTTATTGTCTCCACAGAGATGAATATCATGTTTTCATAAATTCTTTATTACAGCCAATCATATAACATATACTTTATGTTAAATTCGTTCTTCATCAAACTGTTTGGTTCCTGGTTCCTTTTTTTTTTACCTTGAAATACTATTGTAAAATAAAATAGAAATAAAACATTATTTATATATAAGCCCATATCGGTGAATAAGATTGGCGCTCAATTTTAAATGATGTCTTTATACACTGTAAACATAAAGTGTACCATTGCTTGAAATTGTTAAATGTGAGCCTAATCAGTTATCACATTAGAAAGATCACTGCCTCGAGGAAAAATGTCCGGTATTTTATTCCGGTCACAAAAAAATCACAATTAAGCTGGTTGAACCAACCAGACTTTATAAGAAACGCTTTTTTCAATATTTTTCTTTTTTTTGTTTTTTATTAAATATTTGTAAGTAAAAGAGCAGGACGATTAAAAACATATACTTACTTTAATTATGTCTGCATAGATCATTGAAGACCCAGCAAACTATATAATAATTAAGCAAGTAAATTCAGGTATGACGTTGGATGACGACGCATCCTTTAATAACACCCATTCTTTTCAAGTATTGGACAAGACACAATTAAAACCGACTCATCCTTCTTCAAAAGTGAATGTTGTTCAACTTACTTCCACTGCAAATACTTCACAAGAAATGTGGGATAGAATGAAACAAGATACAAAAGAACAAGACCAACAAAAGCAACAGCAACAGTCTATTGTGGTCAAGACAAGTATGTTTGAGTTCCATTTCGAATTTGGCTCGAAGCGACCTCCAAGAGCCCCGGTAAATACCGAAGAAGAGGATGAAGACTGCTATTGCTCGGAGCAAGAGGAAGATTTGGATATAGAACAAGATGATGACATGTCAGAAGAGGAAGGACAAGAGGAAACCCTATCGGAAGGTTATGTGGCAGAATATGAACATTCAATTGTATCAGAAGAATCATATCAAGATAAAACAGACGGCCAGTTAGTGAAAATGATTGATACAAAACAGTTACCATCAGCTACTGCTGATGCTATGGAAACATATGAAAACATAGGAGAAAACATATATATTGGCTCAGCAACAGGAAGATCTATGGCAGAAGAATCTATGCCGTGTGAATGCAAATATGATCCAGACCTAGATGACCCTTCTGAAGCTTGTGGTGATGATAATGCTTGTATCAATCGTATGATGTTTATGGAATGCATCGCTCAAGATTGTCCATGTGGTAGATTATGTAGAAATAGACGATTTCAGCTTGGACAATATGCTAGAGTTGATGTTATTCGAACTGAAAAAAAAGGCTATGGTTTAAGAGCATTAACTGATTTATCAAGGTAAATTTCACTGTTTTTACTTGTACACTATGACTGATTTGACTATTGTAGTAATTCATTTATTATGGAATATATTGGAGAAGTCATTACCCAAAATGAATTTTTGCATCGAACAAGAGAATACGATGCTCAAGGGTTCAAGCATTATTATTTCATGACGCTCAAAAACGATGAAATTATCGATGCTACCAGAAAGGGCTGTCTGGCGAGGTTCATGAACCATTCTTGTCGTCCAAACTGTGTAACTCAGAAATGGGTGATTGGTAAAAAGATGAGAATCGGGATATTTACAAGTCGAAACATCAAAGCGGGAGAAGAATTGACTTTTGACTATAAATTTGAACGATACGGAGCTGTAGCACAAAAATGCTTTTGTGGTGAAGTAAACTGTAAAGGATTTATTGGAGCAGCAGCAACAAACGAACACGTGGAAGAAGAGGTGCTGACAGATTCAGATAGTTCCTCAGAAGATGATAATGAAGTGAATATTGAAAAGATTCAGCCTCTGCAGGATGTGGATAGAGTTCAAGCGTTTGTAAAGAAAATGTTGAACTCAGTTGGAAAACCAAAGTTGGTCAACAAACTTTTAATGCGATTAAAATTAACAAACCCATATAATTCGTATGGAAGAGATATTTTGAAAATGATTATCCGGTTACACGGTCTTAGAATGCTCAAGTTTTGGCTGGGCGAATGGAAGCATAATGACACCATTGTATACAAGTCACTGGAGGTATTGGAACAATTGCCACTTGCTAATCGAAATGGACTTGAAGACTGTAAACTACTTGATGTAGTCGAACGATTTACTAAACACGAAAACGAAAAAATTAGTCAATTAGCAACAGATCTATTAAATAAATGGAAAGAACTGAAAAGTGTCTACCGCATCCCTAAAAGACCCCATGTGGAGATGGCAGACAACAATCATAGTAGCCTTATTACTGATACTATTAATGTTACTGATAATATTGCTATGGGTACTACACCTATTTTGGAGGATACTACTATAATTGCTGCTCCTAATGATATTATCACTACTGCTTCTGCTGAAGGTAACAATGTATTTAGTAGTAAGAAAAAAGAAACAAGTCCAAAGAAAAAGATTAGATTTGAATCGACTAGAGAGCTATTCGACCCAGATGATGATTATTATGAATATATTCCCATAAATACAACAATTGAAGAACTAGCGAGGATAATGAAGTATCCAACATTACCAAGCGATATACCCACTGGACTTACAAAAAATAATGTTACTACTGTAAATAGCCAAAACAATCTGTACGATTATTATAATTATTATTATTATTACTATAATTATAATTATCATTGTCCAACACAAGAACAGTCATCATTGCCTGTGAATTGGCAGTTAGTTATGAATGAAGATGGATCAGGTTATTATTACAATACACTTACGCAACAAGCACAATGGGAACTACCTCAAGAGGATCAAGCTCATGTTGTTCCACCTACTTCTTCTCCTCCACCATTTCCACTTCCACCGCCACCACCACCTGTCCTTTCTCCTCCACCTCCTCCTCCTCCTCCTCCTCCTCCTTCACAGCCTCCTCTTTCGCGATCACCGTCACCTCACCCTACTGCTGGGAAAATATCAACGCCTGCGGCTAGCATAACTGAAGAAGACGAAGGTTTAAATGAAATTGAACTAAAAAACGAGATTGGAAAAGTGGTTACAAAATACTTGAGTTTAACAAATCAGCAATGTTTATGGAAAGGTGACAAACACTTGTTTAAAGATATGGCAAGAAAGGTAAAAAGCATAAGAAGAAGAAAAAGTAATTAACTTAAATTTTGGTTATTCATGTATAGATCACACATTATATTGTGGATAAAGAAATGAAGTCTGGAAGGAAGATCAAAGCACTAGATAGTAATTTACGTGTAAAGATTGAAAAGTTTATTGATACCTTTAAGCAATTGTAAATAAAAGTGGTTTCCATATGTATTCATTTTCATTTTACTGTAAATTTAAATAAATGCATTTTTATTCGTTATGCCTGAATAGGCTCTTGTATTCAAATTTATAATAATGAGAAGCTCTATAATATAGCAAGCATATTAAAGGATAGGGTATATTGATTATTTATTACATTTGTTTAGATGATAGGATACAAATTGGATAATATCAAAGGAGGTTATTGTCATTAGAGGAAATTGTAAGGACAATGAAAGAGGCAATGCCTCCTGTCTTTGTCTTTTCCGATGCCTATGAAATGCTTATACTTAATATCAATTAGAATTAACAAATGTCATTCTTCAATATGTATATGGAAATAATTCATTACTCTCAATATGAATGCTTCTTGTAGCAAGTTTTTAAAGGAATTCCAAAATCTCCTATTTGAGCAGGCCCATTAAATGTCGATGCTTTTTTAACAATATATAGACAGCTATAGACATCAAGTCTTTTGAGTAAGTCTGCAAGTACTTTATTCTTCAATAACTGTTTGGTTGCTTTCTTGCCAGGCAACAAAAAGCAGAAAGCAGCAAAAAAGATTATAAATTTGATTAGAAATATTGGTTGGCATCTATAAATAAACAAGCCGGTGATTATGACACTATTTGGGAAACAACGGATAATACATGATTATAAAAGCCTTGTCGCAATTATACAAGTAAAACACTGTCGATTCTAGTTTATAGCAAGCAGCAAAAAGAAATACATTATGAGTGGAGCGTGAATCTTTTCTATACGTTGTACATAAATCATGCGAAAGTTATGAGTAGATAGTAATCCTCTTACAAAGAAAAAAAGGGAGCATTACAAAAGCTAGCTTGCAAATCTCCTAGCGATATTAAAAAGCATCTCAGAATAAAATGAACTTGGGAAAAAAGACAGTCAGCTACTTAAGCAATCCAACATCTTGCTCTTTTACTGCTATCAGATAAAAATTAACACAGTTAATGCTTCAACAAGAAAAGGGAGCAGATATAAATGAAAGCGAAGAATAAAACATTTTATACATATTCTAAACGACTAAACTCATTAAAATGAAGAAACAACTGTTTAGAGAGTGACGCCTTTAGTCGGAGTATGGCCTCCATATGACCAAAAACTTTCCCACTGCATTGTTTTATCACAATAGAATTTTTTATTATTATTATTACTTTTTTTTTTCGTAAAATAAGTTGGATAATGACTTTTTCAAATCAACTATTATGCAGTCTAGTAATCAATCAAAGTTAAATAAAAACCAAAGCCAACATAAAAATAAAAGTGGCCGAAGAAGACGGCGCCCAAGAAATACAAAGAACCAAGCTGAAAATATAAAAGAACAAGAAGGTATTTTGAATAAAGAATCTATACTTAACTTAGCCGACCTTGCAAGGTATAAAAAAGAACTGCTTGTATTCGTATTTCTACTAATTCTTTTTATAAAAATAAAAAGTGAATCGCATGCTTTAGAAAAACAATTGAGTGAGCTTCAAAAGCAACTTAAGATAAACTACTCAAACTTCTCCAACAAAGAACAAAGTCATATGGCAAAGGCAGCTGCTATAGAACAGATAACTGCAACAGAAGAAGAGATAGAATATGTTCGTCAAAGGTACAATAACAACGGCATGTTTCTGCATTAGTGGCTAACGAGAATGCTTGAAATAGCTTAAAAAAGGCTTACAAAAGAATTCTCGATACTAAATTAACTTATGCCATTGATCATCACATTGAAGACAAAACATGGAGATATATCTTTTATGCAGACATTGAGGGTATTCGTAGCAAACTACGTCATAAGCCAGGTGATAAAGAGCTAGAAAAGAGGCTGCTTTTACGCATCGAATCAGCATTTAAGTTTTATAGAGAATTGAACAGCAAGATAAAATCAGATTATCACATTGAAGATACAAAAGTATTTGGTATTGAGCAATTTAAACAAGAGGATAATGATACTATAGCACGCCTCTTACAGTTTAATTACATCTGTCTTGGTGATTTGTCGCGCTACCATGCACAATTAGCTATGCAAAACAAAAACAAAAAGTATACAGAATATTGGGCATTAGCAAAGACATGTTATTTCAAGGCTGTAGATGTATTTCGATTGAGCGGTAAGCCTTATTGTCAATTAGCACTTGCATCAATATCGAATGGAAACGCCATCGATGTTGTCTGGTATTATTGTATGAGGTATTCTATCAAAAAAAAAAAAAAAAAATAGTGGGGATATTGGCTAAAATGTTTATTTGATAATTTAATACAACGCTTTCTAGTCTGGCAGTAAAATTCCCTTCATCAGTTGCAAGGGACAACATGAATTCATTTTATTCAAAGCTAAAGCTTGATACTACGAAAGCTTCGGGTGGTCAAACACCTATTGTTATGATATCGCAGTTTGTTGAATCCCTTCTGCACATACACAGGTCAATCATGTTTAATCAGAATGAAGATAATGAAAGTCTTCCAGCTGTGTTGCCTATTACTAACCAACTTGGACAAGTTGTGCATGATCTTATTGTGAACCAGGATGAAAAAACAACTACTACTCTCCATATCCTCAAAACAACTTTGACACGCACAATTACGATTGCAATGATTTCTATTTGGGTTGCTGGAGAAAAACTAAAAGAAAAAACAAACTTTACTCTGCGACCGTTAATTTTATCTTCACAAGTATATCTATATACCTTTGTGTTTTCACTTTTAAGGAACCTTTACCGATCTTCAAGGGAGGCCTTTGCAAAAATGGAAGATAAAACACTGGAACTTATAGTAGATGATGTCTTATTACAAGGACTTTGCATTTGGTCTACTTTTATCTCGTCCAATTTTACCGCCCTATCACAACACTGTTCAGCAGTATCTACTAGACATAGAGACTCAGAAAAAAAGGCGTTATTGGATGCTGTTCAATCCTTTGTGTCTTTACTAGTCAGTCATCCCTCCTTTCCAGATCCTGTATTAAACACATTACCATCTACTTATCCGATTTCAGAAGATTTACAACTGTTAGGCATTGTCCCCCTGGCTTCATTCCATCAAACAGTCGATTTTTTTAAGGAACAGGTTTATGAGGCAGAACAAAATCCGGAAGCAAAGAGACAAGTGCGCTGGGGAAGAGTACGAGAGATGATCAAAAAGATGGCGGATTCTACAGTAAGTAACATAAAAAGAATATAATAAAAGTTTCTAATTAACTGTTGGTTTACTTACAGACATTCGGGTTTATTCAATACAGCCAAGCTGAGCAGAAATATAATATAGTAGATGAAAATGCAAAGGTAAAAAAAAAAAAAAAAATTATGGCATATAAGTGTATTTAACTTGATGTGTACAGCGCCAACAACAAAATCGATTCATGAAAGCATTAGCAACTCAGCGTTTGATGGAACAAGTGTCCTCTTTAGAGAAGAATGTAAATCGTATGTCATCAATTTCATTTACTAAAAAGGAGGAAAAGACACACAAGGATGTATATACATGTATAGTGGATGTTACCGTTTTCTTGGATGGGTTACCCAAGGTCAAAAAATGGGCTAATCAGTCTCCTGGACAAAGCTCATTAGAAATAATCGTCCCGCTTGAAGGTTTGTGAAATAGCATAAAAGTATGTATAGCGTAAAATAACCCATATATTACCGTTTTACTGTAGTTATTGATTTACTAGATGATTATAAGAAAGGAAGTTCACACATGAACTTGCAAGCAAGAGAATCAAATCGTTATTTGGATCAAAAACTGCTTGAGACAAAGGTGAAGGAAACAATCACCACTTCTTCCCTTCGTACACAAAAGCTTGGTGAGAAATTATCTGATTGGGATGATGCCGAAACATACTGGATTGGAGAGGAAAGCGAATCAAGTAGATTGGATGAACTACTTTTGTCTGAAAATGAAAACAATGACAGTAATGATGAAGATGCTGTATCTGTTGCAAGTAGCAGCAGTTCTAATAGTAGTATTTTGGTGCCGACATCAAGAAGAACCAGGGATGAAGGTTCTGACATTGAATCATCAGATGAAGAGGAAGTGTACGATTATCAAGATCTACAGGAAGAGGAGGACTCAAACAATGGCGAAACTTATACTTTTAACGATGTTCCTATGAAATATCGTCAAATCCTTAGCTGCTTATTATATTATCACAGTAAAATACAAGAAACAGCTGAAGAGAACCAGCCGGAGAGACTTGCCCTTATTACTAATGATGAAGACTTGGCTTATTGGGCAGAACTATTTGGCGATCCAAAAACTCGCAAGAGATTGCTGGTTAAAACAGTAAACGATTGGGATTACTTAGTTTCCAAACCCGACTTTGAAAAATCCTATGAATACACTTGGAAACATCGATGAATGAAGTACATATTAAAACATGTGCTTTTATTTAACGAAGAAAAAAAGGACTTGCTTATTGCTTCTTGGCAGCCTTGACAGTTGAGGCAAGAGCGAAACGACGCTATAATAAGATAAAACTCGGATTAAACATACATCCCTTTTTTAACCTTTCATTTTTTTTGTTACCTTGTTCTTCAACTTGTTCAACTTGAAACGGTCGAAATCGGTCAAAGAAGTACGAATCTTACGTTGTTCGATCTTCTTGGCCCAGGCGGTCTTGTTCCAGGCAGCAACGGCATCGCTCTTTTCCAAAGCCTTCTTAAGAGCGGATTGACCGACACTACGGGGGAGTTTCTTGAGAACAATGGGAGTCAAAACCAAACGGCGGTAAGGGAAAGCTTGACGAGCAACGCCAGTGGTGGGACCGTCAATGAGAGCCTAATAATCATTCCCAATTCAGTCAAACTTTATCCAGATCGTTATTATAAAAGACTTACGCGGTTGTGGTCAATAATATCAACGATGACAGCTAATTTGCCAGCATCAGCACCGTGGTTAATAAGGACAACACGGCCAACTTCGACTTGACGCTTAAAGGTACCTTGCTATACAAATTTAGTTTAATATTCATTCTACTTGCAATTTTATTCCCTTCAATATCCTCTTCTCTCTCCCCTAATTTCCTATTTTGCCCTTATTTCCCTCCACTCTTTTCAACCATCTTTTTTCAAACATCCATTCTCCTCTTATCTATTTTTCTGTTTTATGATAATTTTGGACGGATACGTACAACCATTGTTATGGATTATATAGTCAGAGAAAGAACGGTTGATAGTTCAGTCTCATGGATACATTTACACGCAAGATAGAGCTTTCCCGAAGTACAACTGAGATTGAAAGTAGTCCGACAACCAAGAGGCCTTTTCCGGACAAATACTGAAAAGATGAAAAGTGGCTTAGACATGTAAATGTTGAATGTCTTCTGCAAAGTATCAAGCTTTTTCATGCATTTTTGAAAAGAAAGACGAAAAACTATTTTTCCGATGACTTAAATTTCCTGATTAGGACTTCAGTCGATTTTCAACAATGGTATAGATTTGTAAACTTACTTTATAGCAGGTGATATAAAATACATCATAAGTATATCCGGGTCAAATTTTCTTTCCGCTTCTAATATATTTATGAACATGCAGAGTCTTAAAATTATTTGATGCCATCATCTCTTTTTTAGCTTAGTCACTGCACATAACTGGCTATTTTTAAGAAAAACTTTCTATGTACATTTTTCAAAATAACAGTAAACTGATTTATCTTCCCATAAGGCTTTATTACTTGATATTTATATAATGACCTTGAACATTTTTTCTTACTTCCATGTACTTTTGAGATTTGATAAACTTGGTTAAGCCGTTTAAAATATTGAGAGGAAGGCCCCTTACTATTTGGATTTCTAAGTAATTAAGCCAACCACCTAATTATTGTCCATAGGTATAGAAAATTATTATTAAAATCAATTGCTTTTTACATGTCATAAAGGCTTTCTTCGTAAAGAATTACCATGAATCTTAAGAGCGCGATTTCACAGCAATAATTTAAATAGCGCTACACAGCATAATTTGGACCTTTTTCTTTTTCAAAACAAAAATGAATAGACTTTTTGGTTCTAGCAAGAAAGTTCCTAAACCTACACTAACGGATGCCATCAATTCTGTAAGTGGCTAAAAAACCAAATATATATAAAAATACATTCTATCTTCTAATCTCAATGGCTCTTCTTTATTAGGCCGATGTTAGGGTTGATGCTGTTGAAGTAAAAATAAAAAAATTAGATGCGGAACTCACAAGGTATAGGGACCAATTAAAGAAAATGAGAGAAGGTCCAGCAAAGGTAAAAAGGAATACAATAGAAGTGTACATAAAATACTAAATAAACTTTAGAAAAACGTTCAACAAAAGGCGTTACGAGTGCTGAAACAAAAGAAACTGCAAGTAGATTCACTTGTGATGACCTTGATTTACTTATTTTTTCCTTGGCATTTAGATATGAGGCTCAAAGAGATAATTTACAGCAGCAATCATTTAATATGGAACAGGCACAAATGACGACTGAAAACTTACGAAACGTTATGGCTACTGTAGATGCTATGCAAACAGCAAATAAAGAAATGAAAAAGCAATACAAGAATGTTGATCTGGACAAGATTGATGTAAATGCATTTTTTTACTTGGCGGAAGCATATATCTAACTTTTCAATATAGCAATTACAGGATGAAATGGAAGACTTGATGGAACAAGCCAATGAGGTACAGGAAACTCTTGGCAGATCATACAATTTACCAGATGATGTTGACGTGGATGACCTCGAAGCTGGTAAACAAAAAATAAGCAGATAATCAACATTTCATAAATTGAAAGCTTACCATATATTTATATTAGAATTGGATGCGCTTGGCGATGAGCTAGAGTTTGAAGAGGAAGATGTACCTTCTTATTTACAGGAAACACCGGATTTGGAGCTTCCAAAGACGGCAGAAACAGATCCTCAATCGGTAAAGAAGCCTTTCTACATATTAATTCTATTCTATTCATTCTTACTTGCAACAGGGCGTTAAATTAGATGAGTTTGGTTTACCCGTTACAGCTGAAAGTCCTATGAAGGCTTAATTTATTGAGCTTAATTCATTTTGTCAATGAATTCTCTCTTTTAATGCTTCATTTCAGTTTATAATCAAAAATAAAGATTTTTATGTGCAAATGTTTATTATAACAAAAGGATAAAAAATCCCTAGTAAGTTTATTTAAAAAGTGTCTTCATTCAGTGCGCTGTTGCTTAGTCTACAAAGACAAATTAAAAACAATGAGTAACCATATTTATTTAAAAGAGGCAAAATGATCAAACTTACTTCTGGTTGATCTTCATCTTCTAATTTACGTTTCAACCTAATATTATTTAAATTATCGGCCAAGGTTCCTCCCTTGACAGCATCTGCATGGCAAGTAGCATGGTAAATTTTATTACTTTCCATGACGGCGTTTTTATACATCCATTCCTCTTCATCATCGTTCCAGAAGTCAACGAATGTCTCGCCACAAATAGGGCATGTTATTCTTTCATCGGTTTGCTTAATAACTGTATGATCATCTGGGTTGATAATATCTTCAGTTGAATTGGCACCTTCATTAGGCTTAACAGCATGTCCCATCCCATCATGAAGGAAAGTAGGTACTAAAGCACATGTCATTTATTTAGAATTTAAACTACCACTGTATCGTATTAATTTTTACCTTGTTGGCTCATAGACTCTCCTCCTTCGCCGTGAATCCATTCTTCTACAGTAACAAACCAAGAACGAGATAAGCCACGTTTTACTCTCTCTTTCATCTTTCTGTTTTGTCTAAAGTGCGAATCTAAATGTGCATCCATCTTTTGTTGACCTTTTTCAGTTTTAGGATATCGGAAACCACACTGTTTGCACTGAAGAGGTTCAGCAGAATAGAGCAATTCAATAGCACCAGGCCGAGGAATCTGAAGGTCTTTGGATTCTAGCACAAATGGACCTAAACTCTCCAAGCTCAATGACTTGCTTGGTGCTGGATCCAAGTAACCCATGGAAGTTAAGCTTTTTAATAGATCAGCAGTGTCCACTTTAGCGACAGCAGGAACGGGAGTAGGAGATGCCGCATATGGGGTTGAAGATAAAACTGATGCAGTGTTGATAACAGGAGATTTATTGAGTAATGGCGATGATGTGCTATTTATTATACTACTAGTTATAGTAGGAGTAGCAGTAACAATATTTGCACTAGTGGTAGCAGTTGTAGAAGCAATTTGAGAGAGATATTGTTCAATTGGATTTGCTTGGGCAGGAGAAAGTGTAGGTAGGATAGCTTGAATCTTTTCCAAAAAAGAAATGAATAAATAAATACAACATAAAAAAGTCTTTTATTACCTGGCCAATAAGTTGCTTTACAGAATTACTTGCTGGTGATTGTGTTATTTGTACTTGTGGTGTAGTAGGTTTATTTAATGTGTTTGCTGTTGTTTGATATGTATGCATGGGCTGTGGCTGTTGAGGAAGTATTGATTGTATTTGTGCCAAGATATTTGCTGTTGAAGATGACTATTATTTTAAACAAAAAAATGAGTTTATGAACATGTAAATAAAGAAGTTATTTTTACCGATAGAGTTTCTTGCTTTGTTTGTTGAGTGGTTGTAGTAACAGAAGGAATTGTAGTTTTATAGCGTGGATCTCTGCTATTAGCTTGAAGATGCTTATCCTTTTATAATTACTTTCATTATTTTTCTTCTCCTTTTTATCAATAGCATTGTTTATTACCTTATTTACAAAGTTAGGATTAACATGAATGTTATTAGATTGTTTTGCTTGTTTTTCTCGAATATAAATAATAGATTTTTCAATTGGCTCAATAACATGACGAGGAAACACAGGGCGACCACCAGGCATACCATTCTTCCATGTTTGTAGTAACCTTTCAAACCTTTCTCTAACACTTGGCTCACTTAAAGTATAAGCGTCTAAAAAGACATTGACCATATTTCTTCCAAATATTGTTATATAAATACCACCAACATTCTTACAAATAGAATCAATTAAATAAAGAACAGGCAGTTTTTGTCCAACCGCATTCTAATTGACTTTAATATGCTTCTTATTTAACTTGAATTGTTTTTATTTTTACTTACAATCCTTAGTTGATTTTCAATTTCTTTTACAATAACAGTAGCAGCACCTTGATTTTCTTGAGCCATAATAGTTAGATTGGTAATAATTGGTTTACTATTAAATGTAAGTTCAGATAATGCCGTACGATAATTTCTTCGAAGTATTTCAAGATCTCTATTTCCTTGTTGCTGTTGCTGCTGTTGATATTGCCTTCTCTGTTGATCATTCATTGTATTCACAGACATTTTTATATAAAAAATGTGTAAAAAGTTCAAATTGTAAGTGTTCTGAAATAAAGGTTTTTTTTTCTTTTTTAACTTTTTTTAACAAGTTCAAATTAAATGAAAATAAAAACAAAAACTTTCTTTGCAAAGAAAAAAGAAACCGTTAATATAAATTATTTATTTTTCTTTCTCTTTCTCTTTTTTTTTTCTTTGTTTTCTTTTTTCTTTTTCTAGTCCTTTTTTCTTATGCTTGTTATGTAAGAAAAGAAGTTCTTCTTGGGATTAAAAAAGGAGAAGGGTAGAGGAGAGTCTAAGGAAAACAAGAATTTATAGCTCAATGACCAAAAGCAAAAATAAATAACTTACCTTTTAATGATAAACAATGAAAGAAAAGAAGAAATAAATGGGGAAAAAAATATTTTCATATTTAATTCAGAATATTACGTAAAGTCCCATGATTCATTTCCGCTCAAATATTGAACCAATAGAATTCCCTTGTTTATTTAATAGCAAATTCCTGTGCTTTTTGTCAGTATCATGACCTCAGGTCTCTCAGATCCCCAGTCGGGTCTCCGAAACTTACATATCGGAAATTGAAATGTTTAGGTATAGTGCTCTAACCTATGAAATACTTCACTTTTACAAAAAGTAAAGTGCGATCGGGTCTCTGATATCCAATGTATCCTTTGTATACTTTGATAACCAATAAAGTGCTTGAAAAGCTTTTTTATGCAACTCAGCTTTGCTGTAATAGAAAAAAAAGGGGAGTGACAGGGCAAGTACAAGAAGTCCTTTGACGTTTCATATAAAAGCCAAATTTCTAATATTGATTGGTGCATACGGTAAGCTACATTATTGTGACAAATATCGGTTGTTAGGGATTGGATCCTCATATCAACAATTGAAAAATATACACTTTCTTTTTTGGCAACTAATTGCCAATTTTGCAAACATATCTCTTCTACTATTTGTTAAGCATTTCAATTGAACAATGCGTTGAAGAAAAATAGCCGATTATAATTGACATTGATAAATACATGTCTTAATACAAGATCATAAGTAAAATACGAGTTTATTTAAATAAGATTATACAATTGTTTCCAAGTAAGCATACTCTATTAGAATATGTATTGTATTAATGATAGTTCTTTGATAAGAAGTACCAATCAAGATAACAAGATATTTTCTGTTGTCAGTAACCCAATCTAATGTCAGGAATATTGCTAATCTTTCATATAATTGAAATAACACCTAAAATAACGTTATTCAAATCAGTGAGTAATTCCCAGAATAAAAGGTAATCTATGACAGACATACAAAAGAACAAATGAAAAGTTTTCATAATCATAATTAGAGATAACACTTGCTAAAGTACCTGAAGATTAGAAGAACGCTTACAATAGAAGATATCAAGCCACTCATTCAATAAGATATAAATACTTGCCTTCAATTAGAGTAATTTTTACTTTAACTTAAACTGAAATAAAGATCAGTCTCAAAAAGTACCTACATTGCTCTTTGTTTTTGCTTTTATCTCTTACTTGGTTATTATTACTACTATACGACACAATGAGTCACGATTCAAACGCTGGTCCTTCTACTAGAGATAATGATATCGCTCTTCCAGATGCTGAACATTATGAAGACATGATTCGAGCCAGGCTAGCAATGGATAAAAATACGCAAATGGTCATTGCTGAAAATCAAACATATCGTCCCAAGAACACGACTGCTGCTTATAAATCTAAGCAAAGAGAATGGTTTGTAAGTTAAAAGCTATATGTTATAAAGATTGTTTGGGTGATGATTTCTAAATTGTTTGAAATTGAAAATAGGAATGGTGCGCCAATAAAGAAAAAGTTGCGGATGGTACTATTGTTTATGACGCAAAGCTAGCTTTCTTTCTCAAAGACTATGTTTTGACCCGTGGAAACAAATTCAAGAAAAATGCAGATGGATCACCCGCACCATTGGGTAGGGAATCAGTCCTTGCTTATGTAAAAGCTGTGGTTGATTTATACCATCAACAGGTAGAAGCAGGATTCAATAAGCATACAATGGCAAGAGGACCTATCGTGAAGCGCTTTCTTGACACTCATACCAAAAAGGAAGCAAGACGCAAAAGAACCGAATATGAGGATCGTGGGAAAAATACTTTGAATGATGGCTATACAGATCAAGAATTGCTTCGAATCAATCAGTATTTTTTGATTCAAAACAACATCTTTTCTTTGAGAAACAAAGTCTGCTTTTCTATGAGCCATGCCATGCTTATGCGTAGTGAGACTGCTCTTGGAACACAGCTGCCAGATTTATTCATCATGGAACTCAAAAATCAAGGCCCCTCTACTTGCTTTGCTATAGTAGCCACTATAACATTTGGTAAGACTAATAAGGATGGCAAGATTCAATATGGTTCTGCTCTTCGCCATAGGGATGTTGAAGTTTGTCCACATGGCGCTTTTGCTCAATATTTTTTTTCCTTGTTCCATCATCAAAACCTACCATTTCCAAACTTCTCGACTCGCCGTGATTGGTATGATACTTATTTGTTTCCAAACACTACAGGGGATGGGTCAATTACCTATAGTGAACAAGCCAAGATTTATAAACAAGTGCTTAGGTATTGCGGTGTTCATTCAAGCAAGCTCACTCACATCAACAGAAAGAGTGCCATTAATATGGTTGCAAATGAAGGTGTCTCTGGAGACCAACAGAGACAAGTTGGACGTTGGGGTAGCGATAGAATGGTTGGTTGCTATTTAAGTGGCCTTCCTGTTGATGCCATTAAAGTGCTGGCCGGGTTCACTACTCGTAAGGGTGATTACTTCATCAATCGTGGTTCAATTGAGCCATCAGAAGAATTGCGCAAAATGGTGTTTCCTTGGATTGAATATTGGAGAGAGAAGTTTTACAGGAAGGAAGTTGAAGACGATATTGCTGGGCCAAACTTTTTAGATTTAATGGATTATTTAAGAACAGTTTTTTTGCAGGTAAGGATTATTTTTTTTACAAATCAAGTCATAATGCTTACGATATCTAATTATTTTTATCTTAGGACTCAGTGGTGTTGAAGGGAAAATACCCCGGAAGCTTTATTTGGTCCCACAGCATCTTTGATACTGATATTTACAAAGACTATGAAGAGCGTCTTTCATCTGCAATCGCTGCCAACGATGAGAAGTTCAAAATGAGCCAACATCTGGAAGTTTTGTTACCTGAAGTCGCAGCAGCTATGAAGACAGGGTTTGACTCAATGAATGCTATGCTGAACATAGTCCAATCTCAGAATCAACTTACTTTGAATGCAGTCAAGCAATTGGAAGCAGAAAACCGAACCATGCTCGCTGATTCTTTTTTGCAAATCTCAAACATGCTAAGACAAGGTGATGAGAATACACAAATTCAACAAACATCAACCATCCTTCCTTCCTCTTCTGTTCCGCTGTCATCTATTCCTTCCCCAAGTGCTGCTAACTCAAGAGGTCTACCATCATTCAAAATGAGTAGAAGTTTGATAAGCGTGACAGATGTATGGCGAGAATACTCTGTTGGTCTTGCTGGAAAGCCATCTATCAAGTCTATGGAAGAGCAGTACGGTGCAGATTGGCGCAAAGTAGACAACAGAACCGAGTCTAGGTTCTTTACTAGACGTCTTCCACTGTACAAGAAAATAGAGTCGCTGTCAAATGAAAGAGGTATAAGCTGTGAAGAAGCTGCACAATTTCTTGAATTCAGAAGAGTTTCTGACAAGCTTTCTATCAACCAAATGTGCAAGTTAGTCGCAGATAATCAGATTTAATTATTGAAATGTTTTTTGTTTACTATTGAATTAATAATAAAGTAATTTATTACAAATATATCATTCAAATGAAAGCGTTAAAGTATCAGCAGGAAAGCGGGATTTAAAATTTTCCAGAAACAAAGTATTTCACCATCCGTCCCTTCCCCCCAAAAAAATGAGGGGACCGCGTCGGAGACACTGCTATTCTTGAAAAAATACCCTCACAGTATTGATCTTCATCATAAAATAAAGTCAGAAATTTTTTAAAAAAAGACTCTGATGGCTTATTCTTACAGCTATCATTACTATAATTATATATTTGATAGCACAAGATTTGTTTTTTCAACTGAATAATGCTATGAAGATTGTAAACTAACAGAAATCAAGCATAAACTCAGCCAATTCTAATCTTCTAGTCTTTATAGCAAACATAGCCTTTCTTCCAGTTTTAAATCATAGCATAGTGTTATAATAGAGGACCACTGATATGTATTTTTGAAAAAACTCGCTATATAGCATATTTCCTACTATTCCTTTTCTAATAGTATTATGGCAGCTATTACATTGTTTTATCATTCTCTTTTGCTCAAATTCACTTTTCAATCTGTATAAAGTGGTTTTCTATTCATACTATATCACATTTAAAGCCAATTAATAATTAAATCAATTAAATGTATAAATTATTATCGCTCACAAGTTAAAAACACAACAGCTTTCTTAATTATCCGGTTTTAATAGCAATTATAGTACGCCCTATTTAGGATTATTGGTCTATTGTCGCTTTATTGTTAAGCCTATGTTTGAAAATTGTGTGAAGCAAGGATTAGATGACATACATGGTAATTTAGTCCTCTGATTCCCGTTCATCCAACGTTTTTGTATTAATTTTTCGACAATGCTCCCAAGCGCCATATGGCTCTTACTATCAGTTTAATGACATTTAAAAAATGAGGCTTGTAGTTGGGATACTTCATTTACTAGGCTTCATAGCCCTAGCTGCTTAGCCTGCGAAAGCATCCATTCTTATTTGTTTTACGTTTAAACCTAAAATATCAAACACATACCACAATGATAAATATTAGTATTTTTATTGAATTATATTTATAGGTTCTTCGCTTATGATTATCAAATCAGAAGTGATAAACCATTTGTCTAAAGTTGAATATTTAATTATTGACATACACAGCATATCTATTAGTGAACATACAATTTAATATGGCTATAACTGTTGTGCTTACCGTCAAAGGCTATAACCATGTTTTTTCCTACTTGTTCTCAATTAGCCTTTTCATTTCAAGTTAATAAAGGATGCTTAACGTAAGCCCATGCTATTTTTGAAAATATTTGTTGATACATTTTAGAAATCTGTTGTTGTTCGCTTCAATTACAGATGACATACTACTTTTTATTTGTTCTTACAGAATTTCTGATATATATCAAACGCTGTAGAGATAAACTTTCATAAATAATAAAGAGTCCTGTCTTGATACAGTTGTTTTGTCTACTTTTACCGTTTTCTTTGGTGATAAAAGCCACATCTGAAGCAAGTTGCTGCTTGATTGTTCCTTTTTTTTTTAGAAAGGACTGTATGTATTTTGTTGACAGATTATGCTTTTTATTTCCTAAACTCGAAGGTGTTTTTAAAATAAGGAAAGCAAGAAAGGAACACTGTGCGGCAGCCTTCTTTTTGAAACAGGTTCTCTACAAGAAAATGCAGTCTCACATCTCATGGACCTGTAAACCGTTTCATAAACGGAAAGTGTAACCCTTTTCATTTATAAGATAAAACTAAATTAATATGTTTAATAAACTATTTTTCTTTGCTAACATCTTTAATTTTATAAGAACCATAAGCAAAGGATGATTTTGTACTTTGTATGGAATTAGTTAAAAAAATAACGCTGTCATATACAATATTACTAGCTAATATTATGTGACAATTGTCTATAGAATGTAGTAGTCTTTAAGGTTTTTGTTAAGTTATATAATGCTTTACTTGTTTTGAATGCTCTTGTATCATTCATTTGTTGTTGTTATCCTCTATTATTAATGAATTTTATTTTTGTTTTGTTACTGATAGAGATATTACCTATTAGATATATAAGTTTTATAAACACTAGAAATTACTAGAAAACGAGCATTTGTCATGTACTTGTATTCTAGCAATTTAGGTTTGACTTTTCTAATCTCATCAACAACCTCAATTTTATATATATATATATATATATAAAAAGCCCAAAAGGTTTCCGTTGAAAAATGATGACCAAGTTTATAAAAGAATAAGACACAAAGCACACGTTGTTCATTATATAATCAAGATATCAAGTGGTAGTACTTCTTTAAATGTCAGAAAGATCTTCATCACTTTGTTGGTTATACAGCCAACTAGCCGGATTGAGAATAAATATTACCGACTTTCGATGGAGAGAAGTAGAAACAAGAGAGTTCAAAATTAAGGACCGATTATTGATCAAACAGAAAAATGGAACAAGCAACAAGAGAAATTAAGCTTTAAAAACAAAATGATGAGAAGAGACCTGTATTAAAGAACATAATTTAAAAGACAATTTTAGATTGTTATTTCTAAGCTTTGATATAATTACACTTCTAATATTAGAAACTAATTTTGCAATCTCATATTGGCGAAAGTATATGTACAATGACAAAAATAAATACGTCAGGTTAAAAAAAGTTGGCCATAGATGAATATGAGCCTTTCAATCATTAGTCTAATCTATTTTTGCATACATTCTTAAAATAATCGGCTGAACCTGTTTGCTTAAATAATCCGCCAATCAAAAATAGCCCGATATAGAAGAATGAAGGGAGTGAAAGGCTAAGCAAGAGATCGATGAGTTAAACTGCATTGTAGATGATTTTAGTGCGCTGTCTTTATGATATTTTTATTTTTTCAATTAACTATTAAAGCTTACAAGATTCTTTTGAAGATTACAAGTATGCCAAGAGCTATTAAATTAAAAAATCTCGATTAGAAGTAGAATATGTTTTTGGCTTCTGCACCTTGATTAAGATACTAACTATGTAGCTTACAGAATATTGCAAAATTTATAAAATTCTGTGTGTAAAGAGGCATTCGAGATACTATTTTAACACTAATAAGTTAGTTATACAAGATCAAAATTTTATTAACATAATGTAACAAAACCAATGCTCAATTTTCTCCGAACAAAGAAAAAAATGTCGTTTAATGTGGTTTATGTGTCTTTGAGCATCAGTATTGGTCTACTTGTCAAACTTTCACGTACATGCAAATAAGAATTGTAAAGTTGAAAATGATTGAGGGCTGATTGGTTCTGATTATATTTATTAACCAAATTGAGGCAATATTTCTTTTTCCCTGGGGTTTGATGATCCCAGTTAACTCTAAAATCATCATTCCTATTACTTCTTTCAAAATAAGCTACTACGTATGTGTATACTGCTTCAATGGATTTTCATTTAACCGCCAATATTGTGAACAAAAAGGTAGAACTAGCTATTCAATAAAACTACTTTCTTCAATAAATAAGTATATAATGTAGACTAATTATTAAATATTTTTGACATATAAAATAAACTTGACCTGTTTCAAAACATGATTAGTATAAGCTGGTTATTGCTATTCAATGCATTATTGAGTGTAATAGTATAAAGATCAACACTGAAAAGGATAAAGAGAGACATTTTGAATTACCCTGAGAGCCTTTCTGATACTGTTTTATAGTTAATATTTATAAAATATCCGAGATACTATTTTCCTAGACCATTAATTTTATGGGACAGAAAAAAAAAAAGAGGTATAAAAGCAAATAGAGCATAGTACTCTTCTTTTCTCTTTTATCCTTTTTTTTTTTAGAAAAAAACATTACTATGAGTAGCAATCAATTTCAAAATCCTTATAGAAGCCCTTATCATGATAACTACGATCACAGACATCTATGCAACGATGGTAAGCGATATCCATTGGTTTCCATAGCAGTGCTCGAGTTTTACGTTTTTTTATATAATAGTCTATATGACAAGCTCACCTGATGTATCAATGCTCCTTGGTGACTCTTCCTCATCAAATAATAACAGAATCCATGATAAAATGGAATTGGAAAGTAAAAATAAATAGCCGCCTTTACCGTGTTTTCCATGACTAACAATATTTCTATATCAGGCGAATACTATAGCCCGGAAGATAACTATGGATATGATTCTGTCGATAACATCTTTGCAGATACTGGGCTTAGTATGAGCATGGCAGAGCATCAAGAAGTTCCCGACTTTTCAAAAGCGAGCACCTTGGACCACTTCCATATGCATCCCAAGCTTTTTAAATCTCCGTCATCTGACAGACCTTCTGTAATGACTCCTAGAATCCCTCGTCCAATTACGCCTCCAAGAGATATACATTCAAGAATACCAGCTAATTTTCCTGCTTCTAATGCCCCCAGACCTTTTACACCTTCTGCTTCTCCTCCACCTGCACAGAATCGCTTTTTGCATAGGGTAGCTCACTGGAATAGTAGTCCTACCAGTGCCAGTGGCAGTAGCATTAGCAGTGCTGTTAGTAGTAGTAGCAATAGCATCAACAGCAGGATAAGTCATCAAAATGATAAGATAAGATTCAAATTGACCATAATCGGCGCTCCTTTTGAGCCTCCAAGCTTCAATACTGCAGAAAGAGCGATAGGCAGAAAGGTTTATTTGTTTGAAGTCACCCAACGCTTAATCTCCGGTAACAATATAGTTCATGTCTCTGCCAGCCGAGCTCCCCATCAACATGGATCTATACCTTCAGAAATCATGCATGGCTGTCAGCGCAAGAAGGAAAACATCACGGCCGCGGTGATCTCTTGTATTTGGTGGGAAGATAAAAACGATTACTTTGTAACCTCATCTGATATCATCCGTGTGGTCGAAAGCCTGTTGAGAGTCCAGTTGGTCAAGGAACAAAAGAACAGGATGAGAAGACAGCTTCAGAGTTACTTGCCTATCACACTCAATAAGAAGATGGAAGATGAAAATTTTGGATTTTTTACCAAGATCATGGAGTATCGATGCCCTTCTGTGAAGAGTATTGATAAGGATATTAAAGTCTTTAGATGGGAGATATTGGAAATGGCTTTGATGAAGTTGGCCGAGCAGTTAAAACCTTCCTCAACTAATCTTTTTTTATAATAATATAAATGGTAACGATAAAACCTTCTTTTTTTTTGTCTTCATCTGTTAAAATGAAACTTGCCAAAAATGTTAGCAACAAGTTTATTAAAACTTGAAATAACATAGTGTATAGAGTACACTAATGATTAGGAATTAAAAAAACCTTGGTTGCAAAAGTATTTTAGCTTTTCATTAGCTTGTTATATTATACAAGATACGATAGATGAGTAACGCCAGCATTTTTTTTTAATTAGGTACAATAAAAAGTTTGATAGTGTTCAATATTGGGATGGTTTTGAGTACAAAATTCACCATGAACTATCACGATATATTTCGAAATACACCATAATTCAGCTACTTGTAAAAGAGTGTGATCTCATCTTGATTTTATGATTGACTATTGCTTGATCTAATTAACGTATTCCCTCCCTTTCTCTCATTAACTTTGAAATAAATAACACTGTTTGAGTGTTGTCTATAGTTCGTTAAATCCGGTATAAATGTGTATACATAAACGTATGTTTTAAGGTTTATGGAAAATGTTAATTATACCATTTTTGGATATTTCACTTGAAATAATAAAAAGGAGCATCCATCATTGTAAATAAAGGACACACATATAAAACGTAAATGATGGTTGTACCAAAAAACAAATGAATGGCATAAAATTAAGGGACTATAGTCAGTTTATGTTTGTAAGAAAAATAAGAAGATTACAAATACAGTATATATCAAATTTTTAATGAATTAGCCATAACAAACACAGTCGGCCTCTACTGGTTGAAGATTATTACAGATAAGATGTTTATTAATATACTAATATATGTCTACAATCCTACAAATATCAAATTAATTTTCTTTTTCTTTTTTTTAAAAAAGAATCACCTTTCAAATTGATTTTATTTCAAAATCAAATTTAATTTTTCTCAATTTTTTAAAGCCGTCTCAAATTCAAGTGAAAGTACTGTATCTGACAAAGGAGACTTCTTTCCACTTTCCATCACTTTCTATTCTCCAACAGCAAGCAAACCTAACAACTGCAGGTAGACTTAGCTACTGCCCATGCTGATATATACAAGTTACACCAAGAGAATACTTTCTTACGGAAACAGTCGTCAACCATAGATATCCCGCCTTCTCCATCTGGACGCACCACATCGCCAACCGTTTTATCCCTTCCTCTTAACTATCCCACCTCAACTAAGCGTTCCCCATAGTCTAACAACGCCTCCACCTCCTGTCCAAGGTTGCTAAGCCTAAATGCGATAATTTCCAACCTAGCCTGACTGCTATTGCTAGACAATTTTCTTCACCTGCTGAACCAACAGGCTTTAAGTTCATCGATGTACATGTGTGTGACGCTGTCTCCCTCTACAACAATTGCGCTCGAACCTTCGCAAATTACACATTAATACCCATCGAATTCTGGATATTCATTATTCTGTAGAAATTTAGTCAGCTTCCTTATCTACATTGGTTATGAAACGGAGTCTCGCTCTCAATTGAGCAAATTCGACTTCACATTTCGTGATAATTTCGATTCTTTACATCCTTCAATCCTTCGCGACCCTACTTTCTCCAATGAACCCCATTGACTGTAAAGTACAATGTGCTCGCAAAACATTCCTCCATCGAATCTACGTCGCCCTGAAGTGATTCAGGACTCCTATTTACAATGCTGCTGCCAATTTATTTGTCCAACCTGGCATTACTGACCTCGAGTGTTTATCGTCGTATAAACTTGCCCCACCATACAAGTACCGTACAGGACATATCCTTGGCCATGTGTAGTCTTTGTGAATAAATATACAACGCGTTTACTTAACCGTTTGTACCATCCTTTATGAACCTAACTATCTATTTCACACAACAGATCCGCCTACGTCGTTAACCCATCTCGGGCAAAGATTGCTCTAGAGCTCATACTGTTGTCTATGACACGTCTTTCCGTCATTATTCATTCACTTTCTTTTTTTTGCCCCCTTGTTCCTAGAAGGTGTTTTTTTAGCTTCTTTACATCTCATTTGATTTGGTTTGAACAATTATGGTGTCTTGAAACACCGAGTGCTCATTTAAGTCTTTAAATAAAATATCTTGCTTAAATATATCTGACGAAGACCGTGTAAACCATAGCAAAGGTTCCACGATTGGCTACCCACTTCCTTTCACTAGTAATACTCACTTGTTTCCTTCTTTCTTCCTCTCTTATCTTTTTAACTCTTGATCCCCAAAAGATTTTTTGCTTCTATTCATTTTTATTGATCTGACGAAAACAATGTAGTATTAGACACCATGTGTTCAAATTGATCATTATTTTTTGTATAAATAAAATTTAAATGTATCTGACAAAGGTTTAAGCAAAACAAGTAGTTTTGGCGATGCGTGTTTGTGTGACACCCAATTATGATTTACAAAACCCTTAAAATTTGACAGTTGACGCGCAATCATTTGTTATGAAATGTATCTAACTTGCAAAAAATCAAGATATATTTGCAATGGTTTATTTTTTTGATATGCTTAACATCATTTACTTGTACTTCTTCTTTCTTCGAACATATATACATATTTGTCAAGTACCAGATTTAAACACACCAAATGAGGGAGGAATTGCATTTGCTGGCTACACAAGGCTTTTTTTTTTGTAACCAACATAAATGGGCTTCGTTGATTAAAAAAGTAATGCATTCATTGAGAACACAAAAGCGCGTGCTTTTCTCAAAATGCTTTTTTCATATAGTTTTTTTGGAATCATTAAAGCTCAAAAAGGAATGAAGAAAAAAAAAGGTATATTCGCCTACTGTATGAATGAGTAAAGTTACTCAAACTCATTGATGGACTCAGACAGCACATACACATTTATATCACGCATGAGCCATAAAACAAAATTACACAATTTCACCATTTTATAAGAAAAATAACATAGTAATCGATTGTTTTCAAACACGAAACTGTTCTTTACCTTTACCTTTTATACACAATCATAAAGTACATTGGTATGTTTTGCGTATTAATAACCTTTTCTTTGGTGAAGAAAGAAATTTTTATTAAAATCGGAGATACAGTCTCATCATGGCTGGTGCAACCTTTCAAGACAAAAAATAGGGAAAGATCGGGTAACCAGCAAATAAGTTAGTTTTTTTCTATTCAAAAAAATGAAGCTAAAAAAGTGTAAATATTAAAAATATATAAGTGAAACGTAATAATTTATTTCATATTTGTATATTTCTTTTGATTTGGCTTAAAAGAGGAGGAGGTGAAGGGGAAGAATGGCAGTAAAAAACAAAAGAGAGAGAGAAAAGGAGGTGAAGGCCTCCTAATCTTAAAAAATATCACTGAGCTTTAAAAAAAATTCAGAATAAAAAGCACGAATAGATGCTTTATTAAAAGAGATAAAAGAAAAAGAGAAAAGCAAAGTGAAACACAAATAAGAGTTGTATATTGATAATAGTACTTTAATTCATTAGAAACAACGTAATTGTCAAGCTTCTTTTTTCTTACCATTTTTAATTAAAAAGTCCGCCAATAAATTATAACTTTCTATAAATGTGGACTCTATTTCACATTTTTTTCTTCTTCTTTTTCTGTTATTGTAAATACAAAAAAAAAAAAAAGAAAGTCTTTTTTTCCCTTTCAATTTCTTTTTATGAAAATTATTATTTATCTTTTGCTATTATTTATTTCAACTATTATTGCTTTACCGGTTGGTTCATATTCTATAGACGACTCATTTAGCGCAGAAGACGAAGAATATGGAGTGCAAATAGATCGATTATCACAATTGATAGCAACACATATTCAGTTTGAACATTTAGATGCTGTCATCAGTAATACAGACAAAGAAATTGCTAATCAATTTCAGCATCACATTCAAATCAATATTCAACCAACTGATGTAATATTACTAGACTCTGTCCATAGCAACAACAACCAATTCACTATCCAAAAGCAGCAAATACCTTCAACACTTGACATAATGGACCTTGAAATTCTTAAATCACAAATATCTGCAGCCATTCAAGCTCATACAGAAGGTAGCTTACCTCTCACTTGGGATAAACTTACAGACAAATTGAATGGCCAAGCTATTGAAGCCTATCTTCGTCAGCTGTTGACTGATATCTGCTCGAATGACAATGATATCATTTCATCTCAATGCTTAGCTGATAATGCAGTGAAATTAGCGAATGATTTAGATAATTATATTCTTACAAATCTTGCTGATATATTTGAAGTACTTGACCAATATGCTTTACCCGATTTATTGCAACACACTGCAGAAGATTTGAAAGGCATTCTGAAATATTTCAACTCAGTCTTCTTATCAAGTGAAAATCGACAATTTGTGCTCGAAATAATTCCTTGGAATCATGATCAAGATAACCATGATTTTAAATCCAAATTATTAGAAATAGCTTTACATCCTTCAAATGATTTATTAGATGAAGATGCAACACATTCAACTTCATTTTTTAGTGAATTTGCTAATATGGCAAGAGTTTAGTAGAAAAAAAAATTGTAAAAAAGAAAAGAAATCAAATACCCCTCTTCCTTTACATCTTCATTCGTTTCTTATTATTATTCTATACATAAATAATTTTTATATCATTCTTTTCATTTGTACATAAATAACTTGTCTTTTTTTTTATTCGTCTGTGTAGGTTATTACTATCCTTCACTTATTTCATACCTTATTTACTCGAATAAAATAGAATAAGCATTACATCAAGAAAAACAAGCAAATCAAAATAGCATCTCAAAGAGGTAAAGGTTAAATAAACATGATTTACGCAGATCCTTTTCACTGGAATATGCCACATTTCCATTATTTCAGGGTGTTTTTTTACTTCTTTTTCCAATTACCCGGTGCTATTTTTATCTGTAATCACAACTATTTTACTGTACGACGTAGTACATGCAGTGCTTGTACTCTAGAAACATCAGAAACATGCAGTTTATCATTGAAATTGCTTGCACAATTTATATTACAGATGACTAAAAACGTAAACATCACGTAATACAAAACTAGAATTGACAACAGCACCGAGAAAAACTTTCAAAAACACATTCTAAATTCTACTTTTTTTTCATTTATCAAAACATAAGGCAGGGGAACAGGCGGCGAACCACCCATTCCCCCTAAGCAAAAATTGTGGTCTCGAGACATCCGAAGATGTTCGCAGGAAAGCCAATCGTCGCTGTGCAATGACGACCAGCAATCCTGTACACCCGGGTTTCTTGATTCCAGGTGCACGACCCAGGTAAGTATGAAGAAAAAAAGATGTAATTTCACTCGTTATTTATACTTTTTTTCTAGTGACTGCTCTGTAAAGAAGATCATTTAAACAGTCATGAATGTCATCTGAGCAAGAATTGCGGAGCAAAGTTTACCCCTATCCTCCTTTTTTTTTTCTTATAAACTAGGAAAAAGGGAAAGCGAACAGTACATTACAAGTTTAGCTTCTGGCTACCTTCTCACAGGCAGTTTCTTGAGGTCTTTGCCAACTAACATTCAAATGTGTACATGTTCTCATGCTGTAGAAACACCTCCTGGAATATGAATGTGTAGCGTCTCTGCTCGACGCATTCGTTCTCACACTCTGCTAGATTATAACGATCAACCTCTGCAGGAAGAGTCAAGAAATTAAGAAAAATTTGGCAATTGCCTTTGAAGCCTCTCTAAGGTCAAATCTTGCTACAACATTCTAGCAAGGAAGGAATGTGTTCTAATTACGCGAGACTGGATTGACGTAACTGACACTCACAATTAATGCTGAGTTCCTGAAATTTCTATTATTGAGTTAATTTGACAACCTTTAAGTTTTCCATATATTATAACCAGAGTTATAAGATAACGTGAGATTAAAGAGCAACACTCTAGATATTCTTTTCGTCTAGTGACATCTACCATTAATAACAATAGAAGCCAAAAACGTTACAATTGTCTTCTTATTCATGTCAATGCACAGGAAATTCTTTCCTTGAATTACAACTTCATTACAATATGTTCAAATCACTTCGCACTTTTGGCAATCTCCTCCAAGTCATAGTATAAAAAAGAATTCAAACAAAAAAATTTTTTTATTCCTCAAATACAGTTTGAAAAAGAGTTGCAGATTTTTTTATTAATAATTCACGAATCCCTCTTTTCCTTTCTTTAGTTCATGGCTTGAACCAAGTTGTTGATGAATTGTTCACGGTTACCAGCATCACCACCTTCGATGAAGTGACGGAACTTACGTTGCTTCCACATGTTGTTGGGGTTGGAGAGCTTGAAGGGCCAGAGGAAGTTGTTGGCTTCCTTGAAGTGGGGACCGACAGTGGCAATTTCGTGGATGAGATCTTCAATACAGATGATACCATACTTGCCGAGAGCTTGTTCAATGACAGCGTTATCATGGATGGGGATACGTTGCTTGTTGACCTTAGCATATCCACGCTTGTAGATCAATTCACGGATGGTCTTCAAGTTGGGAGTACCGTAAGTAACGTAAGGTTGAACCAATTGGAGCATTTCAGAGGTAGCCTTGTTCAAACGGACAAAGACACCGTTGTTGATTTGCAAAAGACGCAAGAGTTGGAGAACCTTACGGGGCTTAGGGGCAATGTTGTTGATACCACGGATACGAACAACAAAGACCAACTTTTCTTGAGCGGGAACGTAATAGTTACCGTTGGACTTGGCTTGACGACGGAGAGTGATTTCCTTGCGTTCGGCAGCCTTGTATTCAGCATGGTACTTGGCAGCACGCTTGAAGAGATCACGTCTCTTGGCGAGCTTGGCCTGCATAAAATAAAGATTAGAATTTGAAAAAAAAAGGTTTGTATATGTCTATTCGAGCTTCAGTCCCGAAAGATGGTTAACAAAGGAGACAGCATTGTCGTGCAAGACTAGTCCCATTGGGTAATCCCCAGTTGTCATCATTCACTCTATAAACACATACTTTCAATGTAATCAATACTTGCCTTGCGAGCAGCAACCTTATCGGCAGCAGCAGCTTCAGCGGCCTTGGCGTTGGCCTTGTTCTTCTTGATAAGAGTTTCGGGAACGAGGACGTCGTTGGCAGTAGGGACGTTGCTGTTAACAAGAATGTAAGTTCAATGTTTCCAGTGCACATCTAAGCCACCACAGTGCATTGTATAGAACATATGAAATGTATAATTGGTATGTTGTTAAACTAACACCCATATGCAGTATACACTTGTATGTATTTATCTGTGGTGGAATTGACGTGGTTGATCTAGTTAATAATACTTACTAAGCAACCATATTGATACTGTCTGAACTGATTGAAAAAGAGAAGGGGTCAACCACAGAAAAAATTTTTGTCTCATAAATTGTTTTCGTTCAAAAGTCACATTATTTTAAATTTCCGACATCAAGGAGATAAATGCATAATGGTGTTTATTTGTTAAACATATAAGACATATATAAGGTAGTTCATAATTTAAATAGATGATAAGTATCGTTTTCAGCCAATATGTACTTATATAGGCACTGTGTTTGTATGAATGTTAGTATTTGAAATTGTGACAGGAAGCTGATTCAAAGTACAGATCAGTGTCTTATTGGAAGATGCTTGGTTCCATGATTGATCGTCATCAGCGAGCGATGGCAAGGTCTGTCTCTTTAAGATTTTTGGTAATGACTTGAATACATTGCAGAAAGAAGACCTTTTTAATTTCTTGGCAAGAGTTGATTCGCTCTGGGTTGGCTCAACTAATGTAAACTCGGAAAATAAGCAATGGCTTTCGATTGACTTCTCTTTTTTATAAGCATCGATCCCCTTTTCTACGGAATTTACTGTATTCTATCGAGTAATATATGTTTAGTATAAGAATTTTATTTAATAAACTTGGCGATTAGTACTTGTATACCATCCAGTATGCTTTCTGCTTTGATTTTAGGAGAGTACAAAGGTGTATCATCTTTATAAGCTTCGAAACATTGTTCCGCATTTCTCTATTATTAAAAATTATGTCTGTCAATAATAATAATAATAATAATAATAATAAATATACGTACATCGTAGGCACTGTCAACAATACTTACGTTGTCATATTCATCAATTGATTTATCTTATAAAACGCAGTTAGTTTATCAATAAAAATTTTTAAAACGCATAGAAAAGAATCTTACGATAAGTTTTACTAGCAAAATAATGTAATTCTTGCTGAAGCTCTGATATCAATTCATCTTTTTCATTGATTCGATGCGTGTATTCCTCTTCAATATCCATAATTTCGTTTTCGTACCGCGATTGCATAACCTCCAGCTGTGCTAATGGGTTTTTTAAATCAACATTAAATTATAATTTTATTTTTGTCTTCAAACCGCAGTAATAAGTTGTCATAGACTCTGCTTCTAATGCTCTTGTTCTCCACTTACTGATGACCTCTTTTAAAGCAGATACTTCTGACTATAGCAATTCTTTAGTGTTTAGCAAAACAAAAATTAAAGCATTCTTCTACCTCTTTTGTTAACAAAGCATTAACCAAGTTGTAGTCTTTCTTAATAGCAAAACGACTTAATTGATTGGATGGAAGTGAGGCAACTACAGCCTCAACTGCTGCAGCCGCTTCATTGTCTTGATGCTGCTCAAAATAAGCTTGTAGGTCATTCTTTTTATGAGATAGACCCATCATATTAACCAAGAATAAATTATACTTGGCAATATTTAACAGAAAGTGGGAAAAAAAGGAGGAAGAAATAAAAAGGGGAAATATAACGAGCTTATAACAAGTATTAAAAAGAGAGAAAAAATTAAAGAGATTGAAGAGATATAAACTAATTAAGTAGCATCCATTTAATATTAGTTTTATGCTAGCATTCTTTAAGGGGAGTGCAAATTTTCATCTTTAAAATATATAGTTTATTTAATTTACAAAAAAAAAAAAACCTCACCACAAATTAATGGTTGAGAGATCTTGGTTGCGTTTCTGGATTGTTGTATTGTCTGTGGACATTTTTACCAGCATTTCTTGTGACATTAGCTTGAAAGGAAGCAGTATGATTTTGCATGTCTTGAGCACGTCTTTCTTCAAGATCTAACTTGTCAAGACGATCCTTGTCCTTCTTCTCTTCATCCTCATCATGTTTTTGTGCTTTTAATGGAGTTCGGTGTGGGTCAGGTTGCTTCACTCTCATACCACCGGCCACTTTAGCAGGAGGATGGTCCAAGTTTTCCAAGTTTGAGGGAGTATGTGCTTTATTGGACATATTTAAATATTTTAATAAAGAAAAAAAAGAGAAATCAAGTGTAAGGCTTATATACGTTTGCTGGCTGCATAAAATAACAAAATGTTACCCCAGTCAATTTGTTCACACACTCAAAATATCATCATGACATATACAAAAGAAACGTCATAAGGGAATCTAAGGATAGAATGATGTAAGCTGGCTGAATTTGGAAATCTTGGTCTTTGGGAGAATAAACGGGATTCCCCATATTCAAATTGGAAATTCACATGCTTGACCCATTTGCCCTTAAAAGATTTTTTTTTTGACTCAGTCTATTTCTCAAACGCTCAACTCTTTCTTTATATTTGATCGCAAACATGTCTAAAGAAACACATACAGATGACTCTGATATTGACGACTTGCTAGACGGTATTAATCCAGTTTCATATTAAAACAAGAAGAAAGAAAAAAATATTAATAATCCATAGATGTTCTGGACAACATGAACCAGACGACGGAGAAACCAAAAACAAAGACGACGATTACTGAAGTAAAAGAGGAAGATTTGGACGACTTGATGGATAACGACGAATTTGCAAAGCAATTAGCCGCCGGAATGGAACACTTGATGGGTCAATTTGAGCAAGAAGGAGAAATGAAGAATACATTTGAAAAAGTCTGGGACTCCTTTGATACCCCTGAGAAAAACAGAGAAGCCTCCAAGGCAACGCAACCACAAAGCTTTCAAGAAGCTATTGGAAAAACAATGGATAAATTAAAAGACAGCTCAAAAGAGATCGATGTAAGGACCTTTTTTTTTTTCTCTTTTTAGGAGAAAAATAATTGACATTGTACACAGTCATCTATTGCTGAAGACTCAGAAGAAGCTTTTATGGCCGAATTAATGAAACAGATGGAATCGTTAGCCGACAATGGCGAATTTGAAAACGTATTAGAAGGAATGATGAGCCAATTGATGTCGAAAGAGTTATTGTATGAACCGATGAAGGATTTATCGCAAAAATACCCAGAGTGGTTAGAAAACAATAAAGATAAAGTAAAGGCAGAAGATTATGCTAAATACAGACAACAGCAAGTGATATGGCAGCAAATCGTTGCAATATATGAAGCACCAGACTTTGATGAAAAGAATGAGGTACAAGCAAAAAATGTCATGGATTTGATGACAAAAATGCAAGATCTAGGACAACCGCCTGCAGAATTATTAGATGAAATGGCGCCTGGTATGAATTTTGGTAATCCCAATGCTGTACCAGATATAAAAGATTTAGAAAATTGTAATGTCATGTAAAAAAAAATCCCTTTCGCACATAATAAATAATAGTTCAATGTCGTTGCGTTGAAAGCAAAAAAAAGCATGAAAAATTTAACATGAAATATTATGTTTATTGAATGAAGAAAATGATAAGAATGAATGATTACAAAGAAAAATATTAACGTTTCTTTATGGGCTCAAATGACGCATCATATTCATTGGCTTTTGCTTGTTGAGAAACTGCTGTTCCCATAAGGTGCACCTCTGAACCTTGGATGACACCTATACGCATACTTGATAGCAAATTACGAGCCGCATTTGAATGATTGTAAACTCCACCGTTAAAAGATTTCGTCATATCTCTACCGATACCAAATTCCAAGTACTTTGTACCTCCTGGATGATTAAATTTCTCTACGTCGTAAATCATACCATCTAAAACAATCCATTTCTTATTTTCATTAGCCACTATCTCTTGGAATTTCTGCAAAGTGTAAACAGGTAAGTCATTCAGAGACTTGCCGAATTTTAGCTTTCTCTTGATTTCATCTACTTGTTTTTCCAACATTTGTACTTCGCCTTTTTGGATCTCATTGGCAGGGAATGTTATCAAATCATAAGTCATGCCCAAGTAACTCAAAGCCTTGATGAACCATTTAGTAGGGTCATACTGATTCCAAAGAATTGCATTTCGATAATCTTGAGGGAATTCATGATGAAAGTTGTGGTAACCCTCACCACAAGTAACAATGGCCGTAATCCATGAATTCTTTGGAGTATGAAAATCATCGTAAGGTGTATCGCCAATGTAGTGTGCCAAGGAATTTACACAAAAGGTAGCATGATGGACAAAGACCAGACGACAGAGACCAGCAAAGACAAAGCCACCTTTGAAGTCACCCCAGCCGAAACCAGCAACTAAGGCAGGGAAGATGAAGGTCATAAAGGTTGCAAAATAAAGATAATATCTGTGTTGGAATTGCACGAGAGGATCAGATCTCAAGTCAGCCGTGTCTGCATACCCAATTCTGCTCTTTGGTCTGTTAATCAGCATCCAGCCCATATGAGAAAAGAAGAAACCGCGAGGTGCAGCGTAGGGATCCTTGTCTGAGTCTGTCCATCGATGATGTGCTCGATGTCCACGAGACCACCACTGAATAGATCCTTCAAATGCACCAGAACCAGCCAAGCATAAGAAGATTTGTGTTAATTTAGTACACTCATAAGACCTATGAGCCCAATAACGATGATAACCAGCCGTAATACCAAGAGCAGTAGCAAAATAGTACAACACTGTCCAATAAAGTGTTTTGGTCTGTAAATGTGTCTTGGAAGCATAATAAATAGCCAGTAGAGGTGTTGAGGTGAGTAGAATGGTTTGGAACCAATTGACATGTTTCGTAAAGTTCTTTAGTGTCGTAGGCTCGTCAAATAAAGGGGGCAAATCGGTATTAACCATAGGAGGTTGGCGATTTTCAGTTTTTGTGTAAGCATAGGGTGGAAACTTTTGCTTTTCGTAAACTACTTGTGTTTCCGTTGCTGACATTTTATGAATAGAAATAAAAAATGATATGAAGAAGCTGAAGTTAGCAGCTTTTATATATGGGTTCGGGAAACAAGAAAAAAAAATTGTAATCTATTACTTTTAATACAATTGTTGAGCGTCTCTGGGGTGAGTGGTATTTGGGGAAGGACATGTGCATTATGGGTCTCTTTAATACGTAATCATCTATTAATGTGAAGAACTCAAATTGAACATACTATATATTGATATGGTACCAAAATACATATCGTTTGTTTTAAGTATACATCCATAACATATTATTAGATAAATTCCACTATAAAGAACTTATTATTCTTATTAGCTTTGCTAACTCAAAAACGAAAGTTGGGCAAACTTTGGGGCCGAAAACGAAGTCAGACGATTTTTTGATGCATTTCTTATTACCTTGAACTTGTCATTTCAGAGCATTGGATATACATAAGCTTGTAGATAAATTGTGGAAAATGGATATGGCTTTAGAGCTGTTCTTTATAGGTCAATTCTGCTAACAAAAGCAGGCCTTTAATATCCTTTTTTTTATTATTATTATTAATTCCATCTCAAAGTTATCTTTTTGTGGCGCGATATTTTTTCAAAAAGATTGATATCGATTCCAAAGATACAAATCGATTTATTTATACATATTTTTGTTAAAGCAACTATCTTCACTTTTTACAGGCAGAGCGGCTGGAATTTGCTTGACATAATTTTCTCATCTACCTTTTTGCATCTCGATGAATGCCGGTTACTTTAATGAAAATAGGCTAATATTTCAGTGAAATATCTAAATGTAGGCTTTAGAGGCATTCTTATGTTAATTCAATAGTATTAATTAAAGTGAAGTACGATCACTAAGAACAATAAGCATAAATTGGGAAGTTCACTTGAAATATAACCACAAAGATACTTCAGAGGTGCAACGTCTGATTTTTATGGCACGACATTTTTTAAGGGTCACTGTGTAACACTTGTATTTGGGTCAACACAAAAATAAATTGAAGCTTTTTTTTCCGCTAATTTATAAAACCAACACTGATAATAAAACGTCTCTAAGTATGCCACCTGGCTCTATCAACCAAAACAATACGCCAAGCATATCAAATGTCCTTACCCAAGAGGAAACTACTGAATTGATTGCCCAGTTCGAACAACACCGTAAGGTCTTAAAATGCCCTCACTGTGAGAAACAGGGTCTCTTTCGACGAAACGGCCACACTAAGACAGAATCCCCGCAAGCTCTTTTCCGTTGTACCAGCTGCGGTAGTAGCTATAGAGCTATAACTATGAGATCCATTATACATTCTTGCATTTCTTCTTTGACACAGATCTCACCTACAGAGAATGTCGAAATTTCTAGACCCTCGCAAACAACTCCGACCCACCAGCTAGACTCACTTGGTAGTCAATCAGGTGACGTACAATCTCTTCTAAACATGATCCAGCGCCTTACGCAAGAGCTTGCAGCCGCCAGATCTGAAATTGAGCAACTCCGTACCACAACTATCCAGTTACAGAACCAGTTTAACCACGAAAGATTAACTAGTAACCAACCCACACCACCTGTAATAACAAATACTCAATCCTCCTTTGATATCCCTGAACCCACGCCAACAGCATCACCTTGGCGTAACCCCGACCAAGTACGTCGATTGAAAGAAAGCCTAATGCAGCAAAGACAACAGCGACGACAACAAAGACAAGAAGCCGCCGCCAGAATATTACAGCCACCCTCCGAGAATCAAGGCTTTAAGTACATCTATCTCCCCACGAAGGCCCGAGTACCCATTGGCCAACTTCGCTCCCGATTGCGTAAATTGGATATCAATAATAACCGTATCCTAGATATTCACTACCCTGATCGTAATGTCGTAGCCCTACTGGTGCACAATGATTATGCCGACGAACTTCGTTCCCACCTGCAACGTTTCAAGGTAACGCTGAAAGATGATTTTAATCCTTGTGATCCTAAAATCCTTCGTGACCCCCAATACGCTGACGCTTCTGACGAAGAACGAGCCAACCTCGCCTTTATGCATCATTGCAACCGTATGGAACGAGCTCTGAGATTCATACGTACCCCTGTTAAATTTGCTGTTGCAAGATATTTTTACGCCCAAGGATGGATCAGCAAGCAGACTTTACAGGAGAACCTACCCTCAAACCGACGTAACAACGAACCAGAGTCAGATCCGCTATGTTTCGAAGATGAGAACATGAGTACCACAGATGAATATAAGAACCAAGATCTTCCTTCTGATGAGGCCTGTATGAACGATGCCTTATCACTATGAGTAATATTACAATTTCACTTTTCAATACAACTGGTTTAGCTCGTCAAGCCATAGGCCCTATCCTTAATATAGTTCGATCGTCTTCTGTTCTCCTCCTTACGGAAACCTGGCTCTTAAATCCACTTAAGTATCCAACGCATTGGAAACAATACCATACATATGGTATTAAAACCCAACCTCTAGCTACCAAAGGTAGTCAAGGAATCAGTCTTCTCGTGAATCCTGACTGCAAGTATCATGTCCATCATTTTAGAACTGACGATACACCATTAAGTCAGTACAAATTGTCTTTTACCATTGCTAACGTCTTAATCCACTGTCTTTACCTACCTCCCCATCTGGATAACCAAACCGTCAATCAAGTTTTAAACTCTTTACCGCATACAACTAGCCACACTAATACGACTATTATCTGCGGCGACTTTAATGCTAGACTGGGATCTATTGTAGGGGACCACTCAACGAACTCCAGAGGCAATCTGATCATAAGCTGGATACAAAGAAACAATATCATCCTATGGAATCAAAGGTTGGCGTATGGACAATATACTTTTATGGCCCATCAGGGCAGTAGCATTATTGATCTATTTATGAGTACTACCGAGCTTACTGGATCCTCCATGAGAATTCGCCAAGATCTTTCATTGGACTCGAATCATAAATTAGTATCTCTTTCCTTTCAAATCAATGCCAGCATTCCACAACTCCCAAGGCACCCACGGATTATCTGGAATCTAGGAAAACTCAAGGACCGCAACAATCATGAAGTATACTTGCGTCGTTTTCAGGAGTTATCCCAGCCTTTATTGCAATACCATGAAAAACATTATTATCATATGAACAATAGACATTATGCGGTTGACTACATAGAAAAGCTCAATGCTGACCTTTGTCAGGCAATATATACCTCACTAGATGACAGTTGCGGGAGAGTTTCACACTCTACAGATCCATTACGCGACTTCTGGACTGACAAATTGCAAGAAGCTTACGACTACCGAGAACTCTGCTACAGGAAATGGAGAAAAGCATATGGGCTTAACAAGCTCCATTATTGGCTAAAGCACCAAGAAGCTAGAGCTACTCTACGTCGACTGATCGCCCAACTTCGCCGAGAAACTTGGGCCACTTTCTGTAAACAAATGGCATCTGAAGAATATACCAAGGCAATATCTAAGCTTAGCCGTATTCGCAAGAACCGAACTTTGAAACCCACTTTCTCCACTCCAGAGGGCCCACAGCATGCAGCTGAAATAATGGCTTCCTGCTTGGAAACTACTTTCTCAGGTGATCTTCTTAAAAACGTCCAACTTTACGAAATCGATACTCCTATTTTACCTTTTGAAATAGATTGCCCGTTCACCAGGGACGATATTAACCTCGCTATCCGTTCCCTACCAGTCAAGAAAGCACCTGGGATCGATCACCTGCGAAATGAAATGCTCCAACCAATATCTCATCTGCTAGCACCTATTCTCTTTCACCTCTTCCATATGTGCTGGGCTTGGTCATATGTCCCACAGACATGGCGCATTGCCCAGGTGATACCCATATACAAGAAAGGCTCACCATCAGATCCAGGTAATTACCGTCCAATTAGTATGACCACTATCTTTAGAAAGATCTTGGAACGCTGCATCCAGCACATTCTACAAACCGACGGACCACCTCTTGATATAGCCCAAGGTGGCTTTAGAGAATCCCGCAGCGCATTAGATCAGGCTTTGTGCCTCACAGAAATTAGTCACATACTGCGTACACACTACCATGTCAAGCCTGTCTTAGCATTTCTTGACATCAAGTCCGCATATGACACAGTCAATCGCAGTTTCGTATGGGACACTCTGAGCCGTTACGTCTCATCTCCCATGCTCAACCTGTTACGTTGCCTTTTTGACGATGTGCAAATCGAAATCCTTCTCTCTAATACGACCTCTCGTCGTTTTCACCCGAAAACAGGCGTGCTTCAAGGCTCTATCCTCTCACCGTATCTCTATTCCATCTACATAAATCAGCTTCCAGCCCAATTACGATCCCAGGCCATCACCACTGACATGTCGCCATTAGAAACGATACCGCTCCTAAACTGCTTACTCTATGCAGATGACGTGGTGCTAATAGCTGAACGTACGACTATGACTGGTCTGCTACGTAAGTGTGAAGAGCATAGCCTACAAATGGGGTACCGATGGAACCCCTCCAAATGTGTCATATTGGACAATCAGCTAGAACCTATACCATATACCATTTATAACCAAGTCCTGCCACAAGTAACCTCTTTTGCTTATCTAGGCGTACCATTTAAACCAGGGGGTTACCTAGACCCAGATGAATTGATTAGACGCAACTCCTCTAAAGCATTAGCCACGATGAACGTACTGAAGTCAATGGGCATTAATCCCTCTGGCTTCTCTAGGCTCCTTTCAACCAGATTTTACGCTCATATAGTTCGACCACAGCTTGAATATGGCTTGGCAATCAACCGCTTCACTAATACCCAGCTGAAATCCATTGAAGATGTGCAAGATACATGCATCCGTACGATCTATGGTGCCCGTGGAAACACCTCCACCAAAGTGATGCTTCACCTAGCTAAACTTCCCCTTATGGCAGATCGAGTTCACATTTTACAAGCACAGTTCCTTTACAGGTCCTTATGCTTACCTGACGATGCACTGTTATGCCGACTATTACCACACATTCGACACATTCGTGGACACCAATGGTTCCTCCTCTCAAAGACCCCTCTCTGGCAAAGCTTACCTTCTACAGGAGAGGAACTGGATAAGCACATGTTCAAAACAGCCAAAAAACGCTTCCTGTAACAATCTCTAGAAAAGCGCCAACAAAGTGGGCATTACAAACTTCTTTCAAGTTGCCGTAGATCCGTATCTTTGGACCCTATCTTATGGTTACCCATGTCCTATGCAGAACGTAGTCGATGTATACGGTGGAGGCTAGGTTGGTTACCTGGTGGAAAGCCGCATCCGTGTCCCAAACACCCTACACTCAAGTTCACACGCAAACACGCCATTACTTGCCTCAATATGCACCAACGCCTCTATATGCCTAAAACCATTACAGATCCTCTGTCGTTCCTTCTGAATATGCTTCCATCTCGCCCCTCAGTATCCTCAAATCTAGCACTATCTTGGTCCCAACGCTGGCCAGTTATATGTTCAATATTACATGAACTGGATCAACTTCAACATGTCACAGCTATCCCCATTACTCACCCACATGGTCAGAAGCTCCTCGAATGGCTTAAACATTTCCTTTAGCTCCATCTTTTATGGCTCCACACATTTCTCCTCCCTTTACCTTTTTTATCCTTTATCCCAGAGGGGTTTTTTCATAACATCGACATCCTAACGGATTGACCTGGTCCGGGCGGACACTTATTTGTTTTTATTTTTAGCGCTCAATTGGACTTTCAATAAAGTATAACATTTAAACAAAAATAAATTGAAGTTCTAAATTGTTTTTGTTTAGCAGTGAGAACATTTTGACACAATTGGCTACACTGGCTTCTTGACTAAGTTAAAGTGGAATTTTTTATTGGTGTATTTTGAATAATATTGTG